>NC_091579.1:12608276-12620776 GCF_042767895.1 Penaeus vannamei
ACACACACACACACACACACACACTCTCTCTCTCTCTCTCTCTCACACACACACACTTATGTATATATATATATATATATATATATATATATATATATATATATATGTGTGTGCGTGTGCGTGTGCGTGTGCGTGTGCGTGTGCGTGTGCGTGTGCGTGTGCGTGTGCGCATATATATAACCATATATAAAACTAAATCCATAAACATCTCCTCTCTCCCCATTTCGGCCCAATCTGCTTCAACCAGACAGCAACCTCCCCTCTTTCTCTCCCTCAGCAGATCCCCCGCAGACTCCCGGCCGCTCCTCAGCAGATCCTCAGCAGTCTGGAGTCCCCCTCAGCTCAGCCAGCAGGAGTACCATTACGCCAAGGAAGATCACAGTTCTTGATTGGCCATTCACGCTCCTCCCTTCGAGAATGTATAGGGTCGTTTGCACTTTGTGATTAAGGGGAACTTGGTGAGAGGGTGGGAATGAGGTCGAGAAGGGGAGAGAGGGAAGGGAGGGAGGAGGAGAAGGAGGGAGGGACGGAGGAGGGAAAAGGAGGGAATGAAAGAGAGTGGGAGGAAGAGGTGGAAGGAGGTCGAGAAGGGGTGAGAGGGAAGGGAGAGGGAGGAGGAGGGGAAAGGAGGGAGTGAAAGAGGGAGGGAGGAGGAGGAGGGAGTGAAAGAGGAAGGGAGGAGGAGGAGGGGAAAGGAGGGATGGATGGAGGGGGGGGGGAGAGGGAGGGAGAAGAGAGACGGGATGGAGGGAGTGAGAAGGGGAAGGAGGTGCAATAGGGATGAGGGAATGAGGGGAGGAAGGGGAGAGAGGATGGAAATGAGGTCGAGAGGGAGAGAGGGGAGGAAGCAGAATAAGGAAGAGGGGAGGAGGAAGGAAAAAAAGAAACGGCTTGAATGAGGTCGAGAGAGAGAGGGGAGGGAGGTGATGGAGAAAGGAAGTAGGGGAGATAAGGTAAATAAGGAAGGAGAGGAAAGAAGATAAAGCAGCTGAGGAGGAATAAGAGAAAGAGGGATATGTAAAAGGAGAGAGGGGGATGAATGAAAGTGAAAAAGCGAAATATAAAAACAAACTGATAAATAAAAAGAGAGTAGAGAAAGCGGGAGGAAAGAGGGAAGGGGAGAGAGCGGGAACAAGAAAAGGGGTAAGGGAGGTGCGTAAAAAAATAAAAAGGACAAGGAGAGAGAGAGAAAGAGAGAGAGAAAAAAAGAGAAAGAGAGAGAGAGAGAGAGAGAGAGAGAGAGAGAGAGAGAGAGAGAGAGAGAGAGAGAGAGAGAGAGAGAGAGAGAGAGAGAGAGGATAAAAAAAGAAAAATACAAAGAAATAAAAAGAAAAAAATGAAAAGAGAGAGAGAGAGAGAGAGAGACTGCGAGGAAAGCGGCACGCACCCACATTCTATGTCTCGAGAGATTCAAGACCCTAAAAGCTCGCCATTCTTACGCCTTCACTTCCGCCGGTTGCCCTGGCCGCCTGTTATGGCTTGAGGCAGAAAAGGGGGAGGGAGGCAGAATCATTATGGTGATAATGACTAATAATGGTGAAATGGTATTGGTAATGAAACTAATAAGGGTGAAAATAATGATACAACAATGGTAATGAGACTAATAATGGTGAAAATAATAATAGAGCAATGGTAATGAGACTCATGGTGGAAATAATGATAGAACAATGGTAATGAGAATAATAGTGGTGAAAATAATGATAGAATAATAATGATAATGATAGAATAATAGTGATGGGGATGAAAACAATAATGATGGCGAAGATAACCATGGTGTTAATTAGAATAGAGGTAACCATAAGAACGTTATAGAGAGGAAAGATAATGATAAAGGGAGTGTAAATGATCCATCTTTTTCACCATCAAGAACATTAATTAAAAGGTCTTCCATCCTTTCATAATTTTCATGAGCGTATAAACTGTACATTTTTTAGAACAGCATGAAAATGACGACCCGGATCAGATTAGCAATTGCAAATACTTGCCTTCGTATGGCGTTGTCAAAGTCAAGACTGGAAGGTCTTCATCAGATATGTTTTCATTTACAATATAAAGACAAGTACATTTACGTTTTAGGAGTAATTCTTATTCTCATGATGAAAACCAATGCAAGGTATCCTTAGTTAGAATCTGTTGTTATTATATGCCTTTAGACCCTGGAAATCCTGTGACAAAGTTTCTCTCTCTCTCTCTCTCCTTTTGTTTGTTTGCTTTTGCTTTTCACATACCAGCTAATGTGCAACAGAGGAAGGTGAATGGCCAAATTTGTAGCAGTCCTCCCCCCCCCCAAGTCAGGACGAGGAGGAGGGGGGACAAAGAAATCACACATCCTCCCCCCCCCCCCTCCTAGAGTATCTCCCCCTCCTTCCTTCTTCCTACACACCCTCCCTCCTCTACCCTTCCTCCTAACTCTCCTTGCCCCTATTCCTTCGTCCTCCTCCCCTTCTCCCTACGCCGTATTCTTTCCTTGGTCATTGTTTATGTACACGTTTCTGTCTGTTTGTGTCTATGTCTGTCTGTCTGTGTTTATGTCTATGCAAGTTTATGTTTGTGTCTGTCTATGAATGTCTATGTCTATGTTTGTGCCTATGTATATGTCTGTTTGTGTCTATGTCTATGTCTATGTGTGTCAGTACTAAGGTTTTGGAATAGATTGTAACTTCTCCGACTCTTGATAAGCTTAAAAGATCAACTAATATGTTTTTACTACGCATACAGCTGATGATGATTTATCTTCTCTTGCTTTCATAGCTGAACTGACACCTTTGATGGTAGAATTCTCGATTTTTTCAGCGTGGCTCTTTATATGACCTACCATGGTACTACTACTTATAATAATAACAAAATGATAATGATAATAGTAATTTGGTAATAGTAATAGTAATGATATAGTAATAATAATAATAATAATAATAATAATAATAATGATAATGATAATGATAATGATAATAATAATAATAATAATAATAATAATAATAATAATAATAATAATAATAATAATAATATTGATATTGATAATGATAATAATAATATTAATAATAATAATGATAATGATAATAATGATAATAATATGTCGTGTGTATGCATGTGTATGTGCATGAGCATGCGTGTACATGTGCATATGTGTATGTGTACGTGCATGTGCATGAGTATGTATATGTGTAGATGCATGTGCATGTATATATGTAGGTACATGTATACATTCTTCCAACTTATCGAATCATCCGATGATCTTAATCAGCTGATCCCCAAAAGAAATTATCATTAAGACGCCCATTTGCCAGAAATATTGTTACGTCGCTTGCCTCTCTCTGACTGATGTGAGCTCATTACTTATACTAATTAAACGTGAGCGGGTTTGTTACGGTTCACGCTGACAGGTGAGAAATAACGCGATTTAATTTTTAGCTTAACAATCTAAACCAAACTGGCAGATCAAATGTTACATATACGGTCCTTTCTATTAAAGGAAAAAACAGATTTCTTTATTTTTGTCATTATGAGTTTTGAAAAAAATGGATTTTTTTTATATCTATCATTACTTTTGGAAATAATGGGGATTTTTTTTTACTGTGATTTGATGCACATAATATGGATCTAATCACCCAAGCAGGTATTTTGTGCTAACCATAACAACATAATTAGTTCAAGGACAGATCTTTGTTTTAGACACGTTCATTGATACCATTTGGTGGTGATGGTGATGATGATGATGATGACGGTGGTTATGATGATGGTGATGATAAAGATGATGGTGGTGATACTGATGATGATGTTTACCAGAATTACTTTAATTTAGCAATTCACAAAAATGATTCTGTTCCAAGATCGATGTTTAAAGGGGGGGGGGGGGTAATATCTATAATGTTGAGAAAAATGTTTCTCATGATAGTGAATAGTGATGTTCATGATACACGTTTTAGAATGTGCTTCCACTTGTTTCTATATGTTTAGCTTAACTTATTTCCATTGACATTTCGTTTTTTTTCTCTTGACTGAGCATTGGTATTGGCAAAAAAAAAAAAAAAAAAAAAAAAAAAAAAAAAAAAAAAATCTGAACGAGAATGCGATTTGAAAAATAATAAAAATAAATAAATACATAAACTCAAACGGAAATTACATGAAAACATCAATATGATCCAATATATCCAGTTCATATTCTTGTAAGTGATTCTGCTGTACATGTTACTTGACATTTATCTCTCTCTCTCTCCATCCACCTATCCACCCATCCATATATCCTCCCTCCCTCTCTCTTTCTCTCCTCGGCCCCCCACTCCCCTTAGTTAGGGGGTACATATACTTGTTACCAACTTTTGAAATCACCCCCTAATGGAAGGAAACGGCCATTTTTGTACCCCCTATTCGCGGGCTTTTCTGAGAAAACTATACATGCCACCAGGCCAATTCATTGGGCATGGGACTACTAGCAGGATTGGGTATCCTGTTGGGCTTTGTGAGTACATATTTTCTAACTATTGGCAGTTAAAATCTGCCATTTGTAAAATGGTTAAATTTGTACTTGTAAATCTTACAAGTACCCAGCCCTGTGTTATTCACAATGACTGAAATGGGAAGATGCTGGCCCGGGCGTCCGCGCTGCAGACCTCGTGAATCGGGAGCCATGTTGTCTTTGCCGAGACGACTGAGACCCGAGCGAAGAGAGGGAGTTGATCCGGAGTTGAGTGCCTGGAGTGAGTTGCTCGACTACATGGTGCATGATGGAGAGGGAAATGACACAATTACCAACATCCTGACGGACCCCATTGAATTTTCCGCTTCAGAAAGGACACGAAAAGCACGGCGCAGAGCGTTGATAAACCGGGCTTACCTGGGTTGTTAAAAAGCTGGCTTTTGAAAATCTTCCGGGGAAGGAAGGGATCCAAGGAAGGGAAACACCTGAAAATATATCCCTATTTTCCGTTTTGGAAGGGAAAATGGCGGTAGAAACGCCCCTTTTTACCGTCTTTCGGGATTTTTTTCCCGAAGCAAATGAAAATTAACCCCCTTTTCCCGAAAAATCGGGAACGCGCATGCGGCCCCCTTGACTATCAGATTGGGGGGCCGGGTCTCTCTCTCTCTTACTACATGAATACAGAACGTCTTACGAAAGGCACGTGTACGCAAAGGTAAGCGCGCGCACACACACACACACACACACACACACACACACACACACACACACACACAGTCAGTCAAACGGATAATAGCGAACACAATCAAAATCATAAAAACAAAAACAAACAGTTCGTTATTCAGTTAGATCCACTTCCCTTTAGAATGGTTAACCTCACAGCGTAAGCGATGTAACTGACATTTCGATCAAATGTTCAACATTATATGTAATTCTAATGAAAGGTTGGTAAATTTGGAAATGCAACCCCACACCGTGAATAGAATAATTTTCCAATAGCTTTCGTCGTGTTTCGAGCGAATATAGCACTCATTTCTTTTGCAAACGAAGCATAGCTACGATATTGGTCCCGAGAGCTGGGGAGGGCATGATGCATGTCAGGGACTTTGGGGGGAGGGGGGGGGGTAGTTTTAAGAAACATCGGTAGAATACTAGCAAGCATAGTATATTAACACGTATGGGGAGTTCCGTACCCTTAAACCTCCGGCAATACTAATTTAGACAGCCGCACTATATATACAGGGGAAAGTAAAACAGAATTATTGACTAGAGTTCGTACATGTCGGGGAAATTAATAAAATTGTGGGGACCTCACTGGTTGTGCTTTAATTAATTGAAATTCAAAAGTTGCCTCTCAATAGTCCACAAACATCGTTGTCTCGGACCGTCTCGAATGAAAACAATACTGTGAGCTTTCTGCAATATACAAAATACGGGGGTTTGGAAGGGTAGGTTAGGTTAGGTTAGGTTAGGTAGGTTAGGTTAGGTTGGTTTGGTTAGGTTAGGTTAGGTAGGTTAGGTTAGGTTGGTTTGGTTAGGTTAGGTTAGGTTGGTTAGGTTAGGTTACGTTAGGTTGGTTAGGTTAGGTTGGTTAGGTTAGGTTAGGTTAGGTTACGTTACGTTACGTTACGTTACGTTAGGTTGGTTAGGTTAGGTTACGTTAGGTTGGTTAGGTTAGGTTAGGTTGGTTAGGTTAGGTTACGTTACGTTACGTTAGGTTACGTTAGGTTGGTTAGGTTAGGTTACGTTACGTTAGGTTGGTTAGGTTAGGTTACATTAAGAAATTTCGTCGGGATTTCGGCAACATTGACACCGTCGCATCCCGCAGCGGCGCCGGAATCTCGTTCGGATTATGCATTTTTTTTTTTTCAAAATTTTCACTTTTAATTCTATTTCTTCCGTGTGTGCCCCCCCCCCCGCCCACCTACAACCCCCAATTCTCCACGAGTCACCCAAGATTGACGGGGATAGGAGAAAAACAAACAAATAGGCGCGGCTGTCTTACTTAGATTTACTAAACCTCCTTTCAGGATTGGGGGGGGTGCAGCCCTCCCACCCCCTGCCTGGTCTGCAAAATCCTCGTATGTTCCGGCACGGGAGAGCCAACCCAGGAATAGTTTTAACCACATCTTACCTTAAGCATTTACTACAGACAGGCTGCGGGTCACTGGGATCGTCGCGGTATTCCAGGTCGTTGATGGCGGGAATTGCGATTGCTTATAATAGTTACACTGTTTTATTCGTTTTGTTTTGGGGACCCTTTCCCATGCACCACAAACCCACTGGCATCTGTTAATTCTGTAATGGCAAGGTGACTTACAGTGCGGGCCTTGTACTTCCACTGAAAGTACACCGTGATCTCGTAGATTTAGTAAGCTTGCTTCGTTACTTCGGTTATAGTTCGCGATAGAATCGAAATGATTGTTTTCACAACCTACACACTGTCTAGCCATGAAGGAACTGATTTGAATTTCAACTGCATTCTCCTAGGTCCAGCTTCTATTGCCACGTGATAATATATTCCATATCTGATTGGTTCTATTGAGTATCTATGGTCACGTCATGTTCACGCACGAATCTAATTGGCTCATTTGATTTCCCTCGCATACGTCATCCGCTACAAATCCGTTCGATTTCCCGTCGCTCTTAACGACTTTTTTGTCATTTTTTCAGGGCGCTGGAGGCGGAAGGTTCCTACGGCTCCTGGAAATCGTGGACATTAAACCTTCTATATCACCGTTATTATCAATTTGCGCAGTAAATGGTATAGAAGAAAACTTTCATAGGATGATGTGTTCTGCCACTTGGTAAGCTCAAATTCTTTAATTTAGGTGTGGGGTTCACTTCCTATAATATCGAAGTTTAATCTCGAAACGCGATCCTTTCATTTTCTGCTTTGTGAAGTTATTCATTTTCATTCATACCTTTTTGTGCAATGTCTGTCTTGATGAAATCTGTGAAATCCATTTCCTTTGCCGCTTCACTACCAAGGTTAACAATACGAGTATGTTTTCTAGTCCTTTTACAAGATCGGTCAACATGGCGCTTACGCAATCACTTTCACACAGGATCACTGCACTTTATGTTGTCATCTGAGCATTATCTCAGCTTTCATCTCCTTCATCTTCCCACATCTTCACAGTAATGTTGCAAATTCTACACTAAACGGATACCAGAGCTGACCGTTTTTCCGTAAAAGCACTTCTGTCGTCTCTAAACATCAGGGGATAAAGAAAACGGACATAAATAATCACATTAGATCATACACTATCATATCAGATTACACTTCCAATAAATATACAATAAATACATTACCAATTTACGAATTTCCGTAGAAATCAAGCCCAGAAGGAGGTTTGTGTAGTGTTAGTGTAAACCCATCACTCGCCTTCCTGACGAGCTTTTTGGTAGTTACTCGAATTTTTGTTTCGTTTTCACCCTTGTGGCGTTGTATCTTAAAGGCGTAAATTTCTATTCTACAATAAAAATAGATGAGGACAGCGTATCCACAGCTATTTAGAATTTGTCATTTGAAGGTGTACGCGTTCAAATAGGTTCTCAAGACTAACCGCCCGAAAATGCGTTTATCAAATGTTTTGTTAGTTTTATTCTTTCATTTATAACATAAACTTCATGTAATGATGCTATAGTT
The DNA here is from genome assembly GCF_042767895.1 of Penaeus vannamei. NCBI lineage: Eukaryota > Metazoa > Arthropoda > Malacostraca > Decapoda > Penaeidae > Penaeus > Penaeus vannamei. The sequence continues at coordinate 12,616,343 of NC_091579.1, forward strand.
GAAGGTTCGAACCAGCAAAACATTCGATACACATATATCTAGTTAATTAGTCGGATGCCCTCATTAATGTTCAGTATCAGGCGATATTCTCCAAACCTTAAAACAACTTCATTTATCACAACCCTATAGCGGTTCTACCTATTACAACCGCAAAGCACTTTTCATCACAACCCTAAAACATTTCTACTTATTACAGCTTCAACACAGTTCTTTATCACAAAACCCTAAAACATTTCTACTTATTACAAGCCTTCAAGCAATTGCATTTAACACAGAACCCAAAAGCATTTCTACTCATTACAAGCCTAAAACATTTTTTATCACAACCCTAAAGCAGTTTTACTTATTACAACCTTAAAATAACTCTTCTTATCACAACCTTAAACCATTTCTACATATTAAGACCCTAAAAGGATCATTTTTATCACAACCCTAAAACAGTTCAATCTATTTCAACCTCAAACTAATTCCATTTACACAACCCTAAAGCAGCTCTACCTATCCCAACCTCAGAATAATCCTTTTAGTCACAACCCTAAAGCAGTTCTACTTATTTTCAACCTTAAAATGACTTTTTATCACACCAAACGTTACAACCTTTCATAATGTCTCTGTCACCACGAAGAGAAAACCATCTCCTCAGTCAATGCTTATAACTATTCGTTCAGGGTGATTTACTCGACGGGTTAAAGAGGTGATTATTGCTAATGACTTAATCGTTGCTAATCATTGCGAAGGTCATTAAATGTGCGTTAGGCTGTTGTGAGGAAAGTGTTGACATGATAAAAATAAATAGGTAGACGAAATTTAAGGCATACGAATACGTAAACATGTATTCCAAAAATATTAATAAGATCATTGATGTATATATAGGTAATATCATGTATATGCATACACACACATGTATGTAAATATATATATCCAAATAAATGTGCGTATTTATTTATTCATTTATTCATTCATTTATATAATATATATATGCATATATATACGCACATATATAGACATGCGTGTGAGTGTAAATCATAAGTGTCTATAAACTGCCACGTGACCCCAAAGGTTAAGTCTCTCATACCTTCACGGTGCTGTACACCATAATGATGTTCCAGAACAATCTACTCTCAAAGAATCCGTTCGCCGTTGATGAATCACAGCGTCGAAATAAGCACACATACACATATACATACACGCACACATACATGCTTACACACTCGCACATACACACGCCTTCACGCACACACGCATTCACGAGCACGTACACACATGCATACATGCATATATATACACACACATGCATACACGCATATATATACACACACACACACATGCATACACGCATATATACACACACACACACACTTACATACAAGCATATATATATAAATATATATATATATATATATATATATATATATATATATACATATATATATATACACACACACACACACACACACACATGCATACACGCATATATATATATATACACACACACACAGGCACACACACATACACATCTTTCCAGTCATTATAATTCTGCCCAGCGGGTACTAGTCCCCCCCCCCTACCCTCATACCCCTCCCCACTTCTTCCCCCGTACCCGGGGGTGAGTAGATGGGGAGGAGAAAAGAAATTTATGAATAATGCGAAAGGAAAGGAGAGAAGAGAAGAGAATAATTGAGAACAAAAATTCTTCCTCTTCCTCTTTCTCCTCTTCTGTTCCTTCTTCTTCCTCTTTTTTTTTTCTTCCTGCTTCTTTTCCTCTTCGCCCCTTTCTCCTTGTTTTTTTCTTCTTCCCCTTCTTTCTCTTTCGCTTCCTCCTCCTCCTTCTCTTTTTCTTCTTCTTCCTCCTCCTTCTCACCTTTCTCTTCTTTTCCTATCTTTCTTTTTTCTTTTCCTCCTCTTCCTCTTTCTCTCCCTCCTCTTTCTCTTTCTCTTAATTTTCTTCTTCTTCTCTTTACTCTTCCTCTTTGTCCTGTTTACCTTTCTCTTTATCTTTTCTTCTCCGTTCTCTTATTCTTTCTCTTCCTCTTCTTCCTCTTCCCTTTTCTCCCCCTCCTCTTTACCTTTCTATTCATTTCCTTTTTCTTCTTCTTTTTCTTTTAGGAAGAGGGGGGACGGATTGGAATTTCATCAGATTCGAAGCCAATGAACTTCTGGAGGGAAGGAGGGAATGGTGAAGGGAGGGGGGGGGAAGGGAGGAGATAGATGGGAGGGGGGGGTGAGGGCGATATTTGAGGGGGGGAGGGGATGGGGGGTAGTGAGGGAGAGATTGAGTGAGGCTGTGTACCGGAGACAGATGGAGGTGGGGGAGAGGGGGAGGAGGGAAGGCGATATTTGAGGGTGGGGGGATGGAGGGGTAGAAGGGGGAGGAGTTTTGTGTAGCTCAGGTCGTGCAGGGTAGCGTCGTGACTGGACCCTTGGCACTTGTTCTGGGCAAGGTTGAAGGGAGGGAAATAGGGGAAGGGGAGGGGTGGCGGGAGAAGGAGGATGGGGTAATAGGGGAAGAGGAGGGGTGGAGGGAAATAGGGGAAGGGGAAGGGTGGAGGGAAGGAAGGTTGGGGAAATAGGGGAAGGGAGGTGGAGGGAGAAGGAGGAGGGAAGGGAGAATGGGGAAATAGGGGAAGGGGAGGGAGGGAGGGAAAAAGGGGAAGGGTGGAGGGAAAAGGAAGGAAGGAAGGGTGGGAAAAGGGGTAGAGAGAGAGGGCGGGAAATACGGGAAGCAAGGGAAAGGAAGGGAAGGAGAGATGAAGAGAGAAAGGAGGGGAATTGAGAGATGGAGAAAAGGGAGAGGAAGGAGGGAGGAACAAATGGAAAAAAAGAAGGAAAGGGGAGGAAGGGAACTGAGAAGGAGGAATGAATGGGTAGAAGAGAAGAAGGGAGGGGAAGAAGAGAAGAGATTGGGGATTAGAAAGAAGAGGGAGGGATTAGGGAAGGGAAAAGGTAGAATGGTGGAGCTAAGAGAAGGAGGATAAATGGGGAGGGTAAGGAAAGAAAAAGAAGAAGCGACTGGATACGAGAAGGCCTTAATGGGGGATAGAAAGAGGGGGAATAGGAGAGGAAGCGATTGGGGAATACGAGGGCCAGAAATGGGGGAGAAGGAGGAAGAGAGAAGCGAAGAAAAATGGGAGTAAATGGGGGGGGGGGGGGGAAAGCATGACTAGCTGAGACCATCAGATTGCATTCTTTTCTGACTTTTTCCTTTTTTCTTCTTCTCCCTTTTCTTTTTATATTCTTCTTTTCCTCCTCCTTCTTCATCTTTTCATCTTTTCCCCTTCTTTCTTTTTCTTCTCCTTCTTCTTCTTCTTCTTCTTCTTCTTCTTCTTCTTCTTCTTTCTTCTTTCTTCTTCCTCCTCCCCTCCTTCATCTTCTCTTTCGTCTTCTCCTCCTCCTTCATCTTCTCCTTCGTCTTCCCCTCCTCCTCCTTATTCTTTCTTTTTTTTTTTCTTTTTTTCTTCTCTTTCGCTTTTGTGTAAGCCGGGTACGGAATGCCAATACAAAAGAATGCCTTGCGATTCATATGCATATTTATACTATCAACCCCCCCCCCCTTCGTCTGTCTGTGTATCTTTGGATCTATCAGTCCGACCTTTCATAGATAGATAGAGGGATAGACGTATAGAATGATAGATATAGAGAAATTGATAGGCGGATAAATATGTGTGTTTATTCATTTTTCTGTATATGTTTATGTGTATAATGTGAGTATATGTACACACACGCATACGCACACACATACACACACACACACACACACACACACACACACACACACACACACACACACACACACACACACACACACACATATATATATATATATATATATATATATATATATATATATATATATATATATATATATATATATATATATATATATACATATATGTATGTATGTGTATATGTATATATATACACACGCACACACACACACACACACACACACACACACACACACACACACACACACACACACACACACACACACACACACACACACACACACACACACACACACACACACACACATATATATATATATATATATATATATATATATATATATATATATATATATATATATATACATAACAACACTAATTTGTGCAATCCATCTACTTAAGCAACCTATTGCCTATTAAGCCGTCTAATCACACACTAATACGACCTTCCATTTATCTCCGGACGGCGGCGTCTATTTGTTTATACAAGTCATGCTCGCAGGTGTGGCGAGGATGACCTTTGACCCCTGCGCTCCCTTCTCCAGGTATCACGTGATATAAGATGTTATAATTATCGCATTTCACAGTTTGGGTCTGATGGGAGGGTATGGTTGGGGGGGAGAGTAAGAAAGAGGGGGAGGGGGTGGGAGGAAGAAATGGGGGGAGGGAAGGGGAGAGAGTAAGAAAGAGGGAGAGAGGACTAAGAATG
>NC_091579.1:12628276-12630776 GCF_042767895.1 Penaeus vannamei
ATTTGCAGCGAGAACAAAGGAGGTGGATAAGGAAAGAAGAAGAAGAAGAAGAAGAAGAAGAAGAAGAAGAAGAAGGGAAAGCAAAGAAATAGGATAGGGGAGTAAGAGGAGGGAGTGTGTGGAGGGGGAGGGAGGTGGGAGGGGTGGGGTAGGGGAAATGGGGGTGGGGTAGGGGAGCATAGGTGACCTGGCCTGAGGGCGTGATGTGAAGAAGGGTGCGCAGGAGTGGCCCGAATAGAACCCGAATCCTACTCCTCTCGCCCCTCCTTCCCCTCCTTTCTTCCTCTCTTCCTCTTCCCCCTTTCCATCTACGCCCTTCCCCTCCGTTCTCCCCCCCCCCCCCCTCCCTTTTCCATCTACGCTTTTCCCTTCCGTTCTCCCGAATTCCCCTTTTCCCTTCCGTACTTTCCTTTCACCCTTTGGCTTCCTATTCCCTCATCTAATCCTCTCCTCTTTGTCTTCTCCTTCTTTCCTCCCCCTTTCTTCCTTATTCCCTTCTTCCTCTACGTATTCCTTGATCTAACCCTCTTCTCTCTAATTTTCTCCTTTTTTTCTCACTCTCCCTTCCCTCCCCCTTCTTGATCCTATTCATTCCCATTATTCCCTCATCTCCTCTCTCTCCCCTCCATCTTCGCTTCTTCTCCTTCTTTCTCTCCCCTTCCTTTTTACTCAATCTTCCTATCTAGCTCCACTTACCATCCTTCCTTCTATCCTCTTCTCTCCTCTTCTTTCTTCTCTTCTCCTTCCCTCTTCCTTTCTATCCCTCCCGATTCCTCCCATCCTCCACTCCCTACTCCACCCACCCCCTTTCCTAACATCCTTCTCCCCACACTCACGCCTTCCCTACAACCCTTCCCTACCCACCCCCTACTACCCCTCCTACAATCACCCCCCCCCCCCCAAAAAAACGTAAGTGTAACTTGAGATGTAGAAATGTTGCACAAGGTATGGGTGTATTGTACTTTTCGTTGTTGATGATGTTATTTTTGTTTATTATTGTTGTAGGTCTTTTCTGTTGTTGAGAGAGAGAGAAAGAGAGAGATACAGACAAAGACAAAGAGATACACACAGAGAGAGAAAGAAAGATACAGTGAGAAAAAAACACTGAGGTATGGACATCCACAGAAAGAAAAAGAGAGAGAGAGAGATAAGAAAGGCGAGAGGAAGAGACACCGACACACAGACAAAGAGATAGAAAGAGACAGAGAGAAAAAAGTCAGATTGATGCAGGCAAAGAGAGCAAGATAGAGACAGAGATACAGACACACAGAGAGAATGGGGCAAAGAGAAAAATAGACAGATAAAGAAACAGAGAGAAAGAAAAAGACAGAGTGATAGAGAGAGATTCAGACGCCAAAAGAAAGAGAAAAAGACGGAGAGAAAACACAGAGGCAGAGATAGATAGAGAGAGAGAAAGGGACAAAAAAATAGAGACAGATAAAGAAAGGAAGAAAGAAACAGACAGATACAGACGCCAAAAGGAAGAAAGAGACGAAGAGAAAGATAGAGAGAGAGAGAAAGACAGACAGACATGAAATGAGATCAATAGAGTCATAAAATAACCGCGGCATCAAAAGGACATCGAACTCTCATGCGGCATCTTAAACCAAGAACTTAACGACGAGTGAGAATAGTTAAGGAGGAAAGTGCATTGAGATCGAAAGGGAAAATGAGCTTTATGAGCAACGAGGGCAATGACCTATTCGGAAGAGAGGTCAGATCGGGTCGGATTTGTGACGTCATGTTTTTATGCGAATTTGGGGTTAAGGAAAGATGATGACGATGATGATGTTGACGATAATGATGGTGATGCTGATAATGGTGGTGATGATGATGACGATGATGATAATTATGGTGGTGGTGGTAATGATGTTGATGTTGACGATGCTGGTGATGATGATGATGACGATGGTGATGGTGATGATTATGGTGGTGGTGGTAATGATGGTGATGATAATAATGATGGAGATGATAATGATAATGATGATGGTGGTGGTGATGATAATGATGACGATGATAAGGATGATGGTGATGGTGATGTTGATTATGATGATGATGATGATGATAATGGCGAAGAGAAAAACAAACAAAACAAAATGATTGATAATCAAATATCCTTTTCTTTTCATCCACCATTTCTCTCTCAGATTAATTCCTCACTAAATCTCCCTCTATACATGAACATTTTCATCCTACATTTCAGTCAACTTCAGTCAAAAAATGAATTAATGAAAGGTCATGAGAGTTAACGACCGGTTTATATTAGCTTTTTCTTCCATTTTATTTTCATTTTTTTTATTTTTCCATTTTTATCACATTCGGTCGATTTATCATCTAAATTTTCTCTGATTTTCGCTTTTCTCTCTTGTTCTTTCTCTCTTTCTTGTCTGTTTAGTTGGTTCTTTGTTTGCGTGTTTGTTTGTTTGTTTATCTCTTTCTTTTCTTTTTCTGTTTTTCTTTCTCGATTCTTTTTTTCTCTCTTATTCCCCCGTTCTTGAAT
>NC_091579.1:12635776-12643276 GCF_042767895.1 Penaeus vannamei
TCATATAAAACGTAAAGTCGTTCAAAGGAGAAATTCACTCAGGTTTTCTGAATTCACTCCGTTTCTCAAAAATAAACGTCAAGACAAGTAGGTTCTTTTATTCCATTTATTTATCTTATTCATTTTTCTTTTATTTCTTATTTTTCATTTTCTTCGTAAGCCGTCAGGGAAAGAAAAAAAGACAAAGAGGGGAAAAAGAAGATGAACTGATTTGTTTATAATTTTGTCTAAATGTTCGTTTGATTTCAATTCTGTTTGTCTCCCCTCTTCTTTTTCTCTCTTTCCCATCTCCGTCTATTCCTCCCCCCCCAAAAAAAAAAGAACACACATATATATATATATATATATATATATATATATATATATATATATATATATATATATATATATATATACATAAATAAATAAATATATAAATATATATATATATATATATATACACACATAAATATATATATATATATATATATATATATATATATATATATGTATATATATATATATATATATATATATATATATATATATATATATATATATAAATTTGTAGAGGGAAGGGGAGAGAGGGCAGGAAGGGGGTGACGTTGATGGGAGGGGAGAGGGGGGTAAGGTTGGTGGGAGAGGAGGGGAGTGAGGTTGATGAGGGTGCTGTAGGGAAGGGGTGAGGTTTTTGGAAGTGGGCGTGGGTAAGGAAGGGGGATAGAGGGTTAGGAGGGGGAAGGTAAGGAGGGTGGGGGGGAGATGGAGAGGAGGTGTGGACTGAACGGAAGAGGGATAGGGGTGAAGTTCTTTAAGTTTTTGTTTTAGTCTCTCTTTCCCTCCTTGTCTATCTATCTGTCTCTATCTCTCCCTCCCCCCCTCTCTCTCTCTCTCTCTCTCTCACTCTCTTTATCTCCCTCTCTCGTAATATCTCTATTTCCCTTTCTCCCTACTTGTCAGTCAATTAACAAAAAACAAAACACTATAAAAAAATGATAAACAAACGAACACAACTAGAGAGAGAGAGAGAGAGAGAGAGAGAGAGAGAGAGAGAGAGAGAGAGAGAGAGAGAGAGAGAGAGAGAGAGAGAGAGAGAGAGAGGAGAGAGAGAGAGAGAGAGAGGAGAGAGAGAAGAAAGAGGGGGGGAGGTAGTTAGGTAGGGAGAAAAGGAGAGAATGACAGAGCGAAAGAGAAAAAAAGAAAGAAAGAGACAGACAGACAGACAGACAAACAGTCAGAAACTGCGAGAAAGAAAGAAAAAAACACACAGTAAACAAACCGAAGATCATAATGTAGTCAACAAAGAACATGGGGGTCAGTGCAGGTCCCAGAGCGTTTTGTGGTCCAGACGACCTAACACTCCCGGCTCTACTGCTCGACAAAGGGGAGGTAGGGGGAGGGGGAAGGGGGATGAGGAGATGGGGAGGAGGGGTAAGGGGTAAGGGGAGGGAGGAGGGAGGAGGGAGGGAAGGGAGAAGGGAGAAGAGAGGGAAGGAGGAGGGGGGATAGGGGAGGGAAGGGAGTAGGGGGAGGAGGGGTGAACGGAAGATGGGGAGGAAGAGAAAAGGGGTTATGGGAAGGATGGAGGGAAGGGGTTAGGAAAATGGGTAGAGGAGAAGGAAGAGAGTTGTAGGGGTGTGGCTATAGTAGGACGTAGGTGGGTGGAGAGATGGGGAGGAAGGTTGTGTAGAGGAGGAGGAAGAAGGGAGTTGTAGGGGTGTATGGGTGTGGAGGAATGAGGAGTAGGGTAGTGGCGTACGGAGAGGGGGAGGGGAGTGAGGGGCCAGTGGTGTATGGGGGTAGAGGGAGGAAAGGGGAGAGCTGTCGAGGTTTAGGGAGGAGGGGGGAGGGGAGGGGAGGGGAGGGATATGGGGGGTAGGGGGTGGGTGATACGCAGAGAAACAGGAATTCGCGTCTAATTTGCATTCCAAGTGTAGGATTTCGCTGAGGTTAACGTACCGCACTATTCATTCGTTTTAGACTGCACAGATTATTACGCAATTTTGTAAGTATTTCATTGTCTTTCTTTTTTATTCTAATTTTCATTTATTTATGATTTTCATTTTATTGTTGTTTGTGTCTCGTTTTTTGTCTCTTTGTCTGTTTTTTTTATTTTTTTCTCTCTATCCATCGATCTATTCTCTCTTTCTCTCTCTCTCTTTATCTTTCTCTCTGTCTCTCTGTCTCTCTGCCTCTCTCTCTCTCTCTCTCTCTCTCTGTCTATCTATCTCTCTATTTTATTCTATCTCCCTATTTATCAATCTATCTACCTTATCATTCTGTTTATCCCTCTAACCCTTTGTACATTTTCATCATATTCTTCTCCCTCTGAGCGATATGGATATCGACCTCATTTTCTTTCACGCATCTTCATATTTCCTCGTCTTCTTCTTCTTCGTCTTCACCCTATACTATTCCCCTTATGCTTATTTCGATCCGCGTATTCTCTCTTTTACTTCTCCTCCTTTTTGTCTTTTCTTTTTCTTCTTCTTCTTCTTCCTCCACTTCTTCTTCATCTCCTCCTCCTTCTTTTCTCCCTCTCCTTCCCCTTCTTCTTCTTCTTCTCCTCCTTCTTTTCTCCTTCTCCTTCCCCTTCTTCTTCTTCTCCCTCATCTCATTTTCCCCACTTTCTCATTCGCCCATTTCTTCGTCCGGTCGCTCCTTTTTCTTTGATCACTTCATTTTTTTTTCTTTCTCTGTTCCTCCTTATACCTTTCTTTTTACCTTTTCCTCTTTCTCCTCCATTTCATTTTTCTCCTCTTTCTTTCTTTCATTCCTTCACTATTATTTATTCTACCTCTTCTTCCTTCCTTTTCTCTTCATCATGTTCATCATCCTTCTTCCGGTTTCCTCTATTCTTTTTCTTCCGCTTCCTCTTCTTCTTCTTCCTCCCCCTCCTTCTTCCTTTCCTCTTCCTTCTCCATCTCTTCCTCCTTCCTTCGCTTTTCTCTCTCTTCCAATCCTTTTCCATGCCTCTCCCTTCTCCTTCTTCTCTTCTTCCTCTTCCATCTCCACCTTTCCTTCCTCCTCCTCCTTCCACCACTCCCCTCCTTTTATCTTCTTCCATCTCCACCTCTTCTTCTTTTACCTGCCATTCTTCACCTTCTTCCATTTCCATCTATTCTGTCTCCACCTCCTATTCTTCTCCCTCCTTCATATGCTTCATCCTCTTCTTCTATCTCCTATTCTTTCTCTTCTTCCTCTTCGTCTCCTTCTACGTATTCTTCTCCCTCCTTCTTATTCTTCTCCCCCCTTCCTATTCCTCATCCTCTTCTTCCTCTTCCTCCTATTCTTTCTCCACCTCTTCTTTCTCTTCGTCTCTTTCACCCTGTTCTTCATCCTCTTCTCCCTCTTCCTCCTATTCTCTCTTCACCACTTCTTTCTCTTCGTCTCTTTCCCCCTATACTTCTCCCTCCTTCCTACTCCTCATCCTCTCCTTCCTCTTCCTCCAATTCTTTCTCCACCTCTTCTTTCGCTTCGTCTCTTTCTTCTCCCTCCTTCCTACTCCTCATCCTCTTCTTCCTCTTCTTCCTATCCGTCTTCCTCTCCTCATTAGCATAAGCAATGATCCGTATCGGCTCTTGCGTACCTGTTTCGTCCGCAGCTGGTCCGTGATCTCTGCCCCTTCTTCTTCTTTTTCTTCTCTTTCTTCTCCTTCTTTTTTCTTCTTCTTCTTCGTCTTTTCTTTTTTCTTCTTCGTTTTTTTCTTTTCTTCTTCTCCTTTTTTTTCTTCTTCTTTTTTCGTCTTCTTCTTCTTTTCTTCTTGTCCTTCTTTTTTCTCTTTTTCTCCTGTTTTTCCGTCTTCTCCATCGCCTTGTTCTTCTTCTTCTTCACCTTTTTTTTCTTCTTCTTCTTCTTTTTTCTTCTCCTTCTCCTTCTTTTTCTTCTTCTCCTTCTTTTTTTCTTCTTCTTCTCCTTCTCCTTCTTTTTCTTCTTCTCTTGTTCTCCGTCTTTTCCATCGCCTTGTTCTTCTTCTCCTTTTTTCTCTTTTTTTCCTTTCTTTTATCGCTCTCTTTCTTTCTCTTTCTCTCTTTCTCATTCGAGAGAGAGAGAGAGAGAGAGAGAGAGAGAATAAGAGGAATATGAAGAGGCGGATAAATCATAGGAAGTCAACACTGAACGGTCACACCCATTCTCCCCTCCCCCTTGCACCGACCCCCTCCACCCCCCACCCCCAACCCCTTACCGTTAAGGGAGCAATCATCCGAAATATGAACAACCGGACCACCCTCCCCCTCCCTCCCCTCCCTTTCTGCCCCCTCCTCCTCCCTCTCCTCCGCTCCCGGGCCAACCTCCCCCTCCCTACCCTCCCTCCCTGCCCCCCACCCTCCCTTGGAGTCTCCCCCTCCCCCCGAGCCCCCCTTCTCTTTGATTCTTACCCTGCCCCTGCCCCTCCCCTCCCTCCCTGGTCCCCTCTCCCCCTTTGGCTCGCCCTTTTGAACCCTTTTTTTGCCCTCTCCCCCTTTGTCTTCCCTTTAATTCTTGCTGCGTTGCAATCTCCCCCTTTGCTTAGCCTCCCCCTTATTTTTTCATTATACTTCTTCCTCTTTCGTGTTCATTCCTTTTCCTTCTCCCTTTGCTTCCCTCTCCCTTTACCCACTCTTACCCTCCTCCCTTAAACCTCCCTTTCCTCATATCCTTTCTTCTTGCTCATTCCTTTTTTTTTTCTCTTGTTTGCGTCTTCCTTTAACACCCTTCCCCCTAACTTTCCTATTCCTATATTTCCTATTCCCTCCCTTTATCCTCCCTTCCCCTCCTCTCCTCCCATGCCCTCCCCCTTTCCCTTATTCTCCCTTGTTTTCCTCCTCTTTCCCTCCTCCCCTACGTAACCCCCTAACCTACCTACCCCCCTATTTATCTCTCTCCCCTTTACCCCACTCCCTCCTCCCCTGAACGTATACATCACGGGGAAAAGAGAGATGCGAGAGGGGGAGTTGGAGAGGGAGAGAGAGAGAGAGAGAGAGAGAGAGAGAGAGAGAGAGAGAGAGAGAGAGAGAGAGAGAGAGAGAGAGAGAGAGAGAGAGAGAGAAGAGACATGAACGAAGGGGAGAAAAAGGTAATCTAAAGTTTAAAATAATGGGGAGGTGTACTGGAATAATCAGAAATATGGTAATGGGTTGGGGAGGTTATGGGGATATGGGGGATTACGTTTCTCTCTCTCTCTCTCATTCTCCCTCCCCTCCCACCCTGTCTCTCTCTCCCCCTCCCCCCACCCTCTCACTCTCCCTCCCTCCCTCCCCCCACCCTCTCACTCTCCCTCCCTCCCTCCCCCCACCCTCTCACTCTCCCTCCCTCCCTCATCCTCCCACTCTCCCTCCCCCATCCTCCCACTCTCCCTCCCCCACCCTCCCATACTCCCTCCCTCCCCCTCTCACTCTCCCTCCCTCCCTCCCCCTCTCACTCTCCCTCCCTCCCTCTCCCTCTCACTCTCCCTCCCTCCCTCCCATACTCCCCCCACCCTCTCACTCCCTCTCCCCACCCTCTCACCCTCTCTCCCCACCCCTCTCTCCCCTCCCACTCTCTCACTCCTACTCCCTCCCTCACCCACTCTATTTCTCCCTCTCTCCCCTCCCACCCTCTCACTCTCTCCCACGTCCCCTAGCGTTCGTGCCCTTCAACCCGATCGCCCGGTTTCTACCCAAGTTGATCACCAGCGAAGACGTGAAGTGTTCATCAACCCCCTGGTGCGTTAATTGTCCTCCTCTTCCCCTTAGAGTAAAGTGTTCATCTGTTCATCATTACTCTTCTTCCTTTTTTTTTCTTTTTTTGATAGTGGTGATGGTGGGAGGTGGGGGTGAGGTAGGAGGGAGTGGGGGGGTCGTTGTTATCAGCTGCAGTATGTTGTCTTATCAGTGTCCTATCGTTAATTGCTCGATGCTTATCGAAATGGTTGGTCCTGAGGGAGTTTTTTTTTTTTGAGGGAGAGAAGGAGGGAGGGAGAAAGGAGAGGAGAAGGGCGGGAGGATGTATTAATAGGAGGGAGAGAAGGAGAGCGAGAAACAGATACATGGATAGATAGAAATAAAGAGAGAGAGAGAGAGAGAGAGAGAGAGAGAGAGAGAGAGAGAGAGAGAGAGAGAGAGAGAGAGAGAGAGAGAGAGAGAGAGAGAGAGAGAGAGAGAGAGAGAGAGGGGGAGGAGGGAGAGGAGGAAGGAGAGAGAGAGGGAGAAGGAGGGAGGGAAGAAGAGAGAAAGGGAAATGAGAGGAAGAGAGAGAGAGAGAGAGAGAGAGAGAGAGAGAGAGAGAGAGAGAGAGAGAGAGAGAGAGAGAGAGAGAGAGAGAGAGAGAGAGAGGGAGGGAGGGAGGAGGGAGGGAGGGAGGGAGGGAGGGAGGGAGGGAGGGAGGGAGGGAGGGAGGGAAGAGAGGGAAGAGAGAAGAGAAAGAGAGAAAGAGAAGAGAGAGAAAGAAAGAGAGAGAGAGAGAGAGAGAGAGAGAGAGAGAGAGAGAGAGAGAGAGAGAGAGAGAGAGAGAGAGAGAGAGAGAGAGAGAGAGAGAGAGAAGGGGGAGGAAGGAAGATAGAGAGAATGTGGGGAGGGAGGGAAGGAGGGAAGGAAAGGGAATAGGGGTGGGGAGAGAGGGGAGGGAGAGGGAGTTAGGGATGGTAGGGAGAGGAGAGGGAGGTGGGGGATGGGGAAGGAGAGAGATAGGGGTTTGAGGGAGGGAAAAGGAGGTAGGGAGAGGGGAGATGAGGTGGAGGTAAGGGAGGTAGTTGGAGGAAGGGAGGTAGGGTGTGGCGAGAGGAGGAAGGAAGAGGGAGGTGGGGATGGAGAGAAGAGGGGAAGTGAGGACGGAAGGAGAGAGAGAGGGGTGTGAGGAGGAGAGAGAGAGAGAGGGAGGTGGGGACGAAGAAAAGGAAGGTAGGTGGAAGGAGGAGGGACATGGGAGAGCGTGAGAGTGGGGGACGAAAGGGAGAAAGTCAGAGAATGAAGGAGAGAGGGGGGAGGGAGAGTAAGAGAGGTGGGGGAGGAAGATAGAGAAAAAAGTTAGAGAGAGAGAGACAAAATGTACTTACCTGTAGCGTATGTTTACATATATGTGCATGTGTGTGTGCTCCCGCGTGTACACACATACACACACATACATACACAACCCCCGCCCCCCTCTACACACACACACGCATCTTCGGCATTTTGCAAGACAAGTAAGAGAGCGATTTGCAAAGTTCTTGTGCTCGTAAACGCGTGAGCAATTTTCTGCAATGTTAGAGAATCTGTTAGAGAGGGGGGCGGGGAGGAGGGGGTGGGGGTGGGAAGGTATGTTTTTTTAATTTTTTTTATTCTTATAATAGTTCGTGTATTCACTTTGTTTACTTATGTATTTAGGAGGTAATAAAGATAAAGAGAGAGGGAGGGAGGGAGAAAGGAGAGAGAGAGAGAGAGAGAGAGAGAGAGAGAGAGAGAGAGAGAGAGAGAGAGAGAGAGAGAGAGAGAGAGAGAGAGAGAGAGAGAGAGAGAGAGAGAGAGAATGGAAGAGAAGAGAAGAGAAGAGAAGAGAAGAGAAGAGAAGAGAAGAGAAGAGAAG
>NC_091579.1:12655776-12658276 GCF_042767895.1 Penaeus vannamei
TATTCTCTCTCTCTCTCTCTCTATCTATGTATCTCGATCTATCTATCTATCCCTTCCTATTATTTAGTTATCTTTTTCAACTATCTATCGGTCTCTACCTCCATCTCCCCCTCTCTCTCTCTCTCTCTCTCTCTCTCTCTCTCTCTCTCTCTCTCTCTCTCTCTCTCTCTCTCTCTCTCTCTCTCTCTCTCTCTCTCTCTCTCTCTCGATCTATCTATCCCTTCCTATTATTTAGTTATCTTTTTCAACTATCTATCGATCTCTACCTCCATCTCCCCCCCCCGCCTCTCTCTCTCTCTCTCTCTCTCTCTCTCTCTCTCTCTCTCTCTCTCTCTCTCTCTCTCTCTCTCTCTCTCTCTCTCTCTCTCTCTCGCCCCTTCCTCCTTCCCTCCCTCTCCCTCCTCCTTTTGTCAGCTGATGGAGTTTAATTACATAGACTGAGATTCCTCCATCAGGATGTAGGACTCCCCCCACCGCCGTTCTCTCTCCTTCTTTCGCCCCTCCTTCTCTCTGCTTCTCTCTCCCTCTCGTCTCCCATTCTCTCACCCTCTCTTAATCTCTCCTTCTCTCTGCTTCTCTTGGCCTCCTTATCTCTCCTCCTTTCGACCCTTCCTGCTTCCTGTTTCTCTCGCCCTCTCTTTTTCTCTCCTCCTTTCATCCCTTCCTTCTCTCTCACATTCGCCTCTCGCCCCCTCCTTCTCTCTCCTTTTCTTATTCTCTCCACTCTCCTTCTCTCTCCTCCCTTCGCCCCTTCATTCTCTCTGCTTCCCTCGCCCTCTCCTCCTCTCATCCCCTTCTCTCTCATCCTCTCTTCTCTCACCCTCCCTCTCCCTCTCATTCTCTCCCTCATCTCTCTTTCCGTTTCCCCTCCTCTCTTTTTGTATCTCTTCTTCCTTCTTTTTATTTCTACAAATTCTTTTCCCTTGTATAACTAAAACAGATTATATGAATGTTCGTGTGTGCGTGCGTGTGCGTGTTTGTGTGTTTGTGTGTGTGTGTGTGTGTGTGTGTGTGTGTGTGTGTGTGTGTGTGTGTGTGTGTGTGTGTGTGTGTGTGTGTGTGTGTGTGTGTGTGTGTGTGTGTGTGTGTGTGTGTGTGTGTGTTTGTGTGTTTGTGTGTATGTGTCCGTGTATGCACATATACATTCACATACAAACACTTATGCACGCAGATACCTACATACACACACGCACATACATACATACATCATACAAATACTCATACACTTGCTGACACCTACACAGGCGCTCTCAGACACACAAGCACACCTATACGCACACGTATGTAGACACGCAAGGTTAGATCTTGGATACACACACACTTACACAGATACAATCCTTACATACTCACACGCACACAGCCACACTCGGACATACGCACACCAAGTTACCCCGTATTATCCACACAACTGAGACACACACACGCTTACACAGACCTTCTTCGCACATACGCGCACGCACACTCGCACACCTACACAGACACACTCCGCACACACGCACACCTGCATATACGCACACGCACGCAGACACACACGCACGCTCGCACACTTACACAGATACACCCTGCAGATACGCACACCTGCATATACGCACACACTCACTCGCACACCTAGACAGACCCACCCCGCACATACGCACACGCACGCAGACACACACGCACACACTTGCACACCTACACAGATACACCCTGCAGATACGCACACCTGCATATACGCACACGCACATTCGCACACCTAGACAGATCCACCCCGCACATACGCACACGCACGCAGACACACACGCACGTACACACACAGTCTGCTCAGGGGACTCGTGATCAGAATGTACATTTCACAATGCTCGGAATGTGATAATGGCTGACAGAAGGACAAGGGAGGGGAGGGGTGAGGGGGAAAGGGAGGGGGAGGGGGAAAGGGAGAGGTGAGGGGGGAAAGGGAGGGGGAGGGATGGGGAGGGAGGGGAGGGGGAGGGGTGAGGGGGAAAGGGAGGGGGAGGGGGGAGGGAGGGGAGGGGGAAAGGGAGGGGAGGAGGGGTGAGGGGGGAAAGGGAGGGGGAGGGAGGGGGAGGGAGGGGAGGGAAGGAAGGGAGAGGTGGGGGGGAAAGAGAGGGGGAGGGGTGAGGGGAGAAAGGGAAGGGGAGGGGTGAGGGGGAGAAAGGGAGGGGGGGTGAGGGGGAAAGGGAGGAGTGAGGGGTGAGGGGGAAAGGGAGGGGGGAGGGAAAGGGAGGAAGGAAGGGGGTAAGGGAGGGGAGGGGGGAAAGGGAGGGGTGAGGGGAGAAAGAGAGGGGGAGGGAAAGGGAGAGGGAAGGGGGTAAGGGAGGAGGTAGGAGTAAAGTAAGGGGGGAAGGAAAGGGAGGAGGAGGGGGAAAGGGAGGGGGATGGGGTAAGGAGGAAGAGAGGGGGGAGAGTAGGAGAGAGAAAGAGAGGCAAAGAGAATAACATGGAGAGAAAGGACACAAACGAGAGATAATGAACTAAAATGTTGAAAAGACTACCCCCCCCT
>NC_091579.1:12670776-12695776 GCF_042767895.1 Penaeus vannamei
ACATTTACATGCTAATCTCGAACTTGTTAATCAGTGTCGCGGTGCAGGTCGCGACCTGTGCGGGGCCGCGACGCCCTCGCGCCGGGGCCAGGGGGGGAGGGGTGCGTGCGTGCGTGCGTGTGTGAGTGTGTGTGTGTGTGTGTGTGTGTGTGTGTGTGTGTGTGTGTGTGTGTGTGTGTGTGTGTGTGTGTGTGTGTGTGTATGTGTGTGTGTGTGTGTGTGTGTGTGTGTGTGTGTGTGTGTGTGTGTGTGTGTGTGTGTGTGTGTGTGTGTGTGTGTGTGTCTGTGTGTGTGTGTGTGTGTGTGTGTGGGTGCAAATTTGTGTGTCCACATACATGCATACAAACATACATACATACATGTACACACACACATACACAAACACACACACACACGCGCGTTTCTCTGCATGGGTTAACCTGGTCATCTTAGCAACAAACTCAAACAAGAAGAGATAGGACGAACCTCTAATTGAACAGCGAGATAAACAAAAGCAAAGAAAGCTAAACAAATGCAAAAACATAAACAAGAGATAATCAAGTGTACAAAATTCAGACATAGCAATAAACAAGAAAAAAACAAGGACAAACAGACAGAAAAAAATGTTAACGCAGACAAACAGATGACAAACAACAAAAAGATGATCAGACCTAAACAAAACAAAAAACGAAAAAACAAACAAAAGATATACATACCGTAAACAAAACAAAAAATCTGTAAAAAATAGACAAAATCCAAACAAGCCACAAACCCACGCAAACAAAACCTCAAAAAAGAAGAAGAAAAAACTCACGCAAACAAAATTTCAAAAAAAGAAAGAAAAGAAGAACAAAATACACAAACAACATACACATAAACAACACAAACAATCAAATGTAAACAAGAGCCAATCAAAAAAACAAGTAAACAAACACAAACAACTCACCCCAGTTTCTGCCTGAGTTGTGCCTTCTTGTTTTTGACCTTTTGCGAACTCATCTCGAGGGCCTGTTTCTTCCAGCTGGCGATGACGTCACACACTCATTGTTTATTTTCCACGTGTTTTTCGGTCCGTCGGATTTGGTGCCATTTGTTTATCTTAATATATATTTCGGATTCGAGCGATTAGTTTCGAATCGTGGAATGATTGGAACCGATCTTTGATGAGGGAAAGATATATTGTTTGCGATTCATGGATTGGAAGAAATCAATCACGAAATGACTGATTTTTTTTTCTTTCTTTATTCACTGATTGGTTGAATCCACAAAGTGACTTATTTTAGCATTATTGATGAGAAAGCTTTAATGAGGGGGGGGGGGGGAGGTGTTACTAATCTCCCATTAAGATTCTAAATCACTCAAGCATCTGCTGTTGCAATATGTCTCATCGTCAGTCATGTATAAATGCACTCATTAAACTTGCAATTTAACCGCTAATCAATGGTCTCATTAATTGAAGGCGAGTTCATTTGCAATCACAGTTTACGGCCACTTAATCAAGCAAGAATTGATGCACTCTTTTTTTGAAAATAAAAAGTATATATCTATTTTATTTTTTTGTATCTATTTCTATGTAGAACTATTTTCTTTACTTTTTCTTTCTTTATTTCTTTCTTCTTTTCTATCTCTTTCTTTTTTTCTAGAATAACTGATCTAATATTGCACTTTAATCTGCAACACAAGACACTTGCACAAACCACTTAAGTATATCACACGTTAGATGCATATGGTAGAGTATGTCTCATCTTCCTATGCAAATGAGATCCTTCTTTCACTCGTCACAAGATGCAAAACCACTTGATCGGCAAAGGAAACTTTTACACTAGTGATTAAAGAGATTCTCTTTTTTTCTCTCTTTTTTCTTTCGCTTTTTTCTTCTTCTCTCTATTTTACACTGGTAATTATCGAGATTCTTACTCTCTTGCTCATTTCTTTCCTCTCCTTCTCCTTCTCTCTATTTTGCACTCTTCCTTGCTATTCTTCTTTTCCTCTATCCTTCTCTTTCTTTCTCTTTCTTTTACACTAGTAATTATCGAGATATTCACTCTCCTTTTTTGCTTCTTCTTCCTCTCTACCTTTCTCCTTCTCTCTCTCTTCTTCTTCTCTACCTCTCTCCACTCTCTCTTCTTCCTCTCTACCTCTCTCCTCTCTCTTCTTCCTCTCTACCTCTCTCCTCTCTCTTTCTATTTATCTCTCTCCGTCACACCATTTTTCTGCAATTCTTCAACGGAGCGGATGTTGCAGACGAAAAGCAATCATGAGGAACGTGATCTGGATGCCGGAGGAGGTAAGTAATCAGCTGATGTCGGGGTGATATTTCGCCTCCAGCCTGAAAACGAAAGGAGAGAAAAAAAATCATCAAGATGAAAAAAATCCCACACGAAGATATAATTGTGAAAGCTAAAAAAAAAAAAAAAAAAAAGAGGAAAAAGAAAGAAAGAAAATAATCAAGATGAAAAGAAAAAAAAAATCATGAAAAATTTCCCACACGAAGATATAATTGTGAAAGCTAAAAAAAAAGAGGAAAAAGAAAGAAATAAAATAATCAAGGTGAAAAATTTCCCACACGAAGATATAATTGTGAAAGCTGAAAAAAAGAGGAAAACGAAAGGAGAGAGAAAAAAAATCAAGATGAAAAAAATCCCACACGAATATATAATTGTGAAAGCTGAAAAAAAAAGAGGAAAAAGAAAGAAAGAAAATAATCAAGATGATAAATATCCCACGCGAAGATATAATTGTGAAAGCTAAAAAAAAGAGGAAAAAGAAAGAAAATAATCAAGATGAAAAAAATCCCACACGAATATATATATGGTGAAAAAAAAAAAAAAAAAAAAAAGAGGAAAAAGGAAGAGAGAAAAAAATCAAGATGAAAATTTTCCACACGAAGATATAATTGTGAAAGCTAAAAAAAAAAAAATAAATGAAAAAAGAGGAAAAAGAAAGAAAGAAAATAAAGATGAAAAAAATCCCACACGAATATATAATTGTGAAAGCTAAAAAAAAAAAGAGGAAAAAGAGAAAAAAAATTAAGATGAAAAATTTCCCACACGAAGATATAATTGTGAAAGCTAAAAAAAAACAGGAAAAAGAAAGAAAGAAACTAATCAAGATGAAAAATTTCCCACACGAATATATAATTGTGAAAGCTGAAAAAAAGAGGAAAAAGAAAGAAAGAAAATAATCAAGATGAAAAATTTCCCACACGAAGATATAATTGTGAAAGCTGAAAAAAGAGGAAAAAGAAAGAAAGAAAATAATCAAGATGAAAAATTTCCCACATGAAGATAAAATTGTGAAAGTAAAAAAAAAGGAAAAGAAGAAAGACAAAAACATCTAGAGAAAAAAAGAAAGAAAGAAAAAAAAAAAACCAAAAGAGAGAAAAAAGTCAAGAGAAAAAAATTCCCACACGGAGATATATTTGTGAAAGCTTTAAAAAAGAGGGCAAAGAAAGAAGAAAAAATAACTAGATAAAAAAAATCCCACAAAGAAAAAAAGAAAAATTTCCCACACGAAGATATAATTGTGAAAGCTAAAAAAAAAAGAGGAAAAAAAAAGAAAGAAAATAATCAAGAGGAAAAATTTCCCACACGAAGATATAATTGTGAAAATAAAAAAAAGGAAAAGAAGAAAGGAAAAAATATCTAGAGAAAAAAAAAAAAAGAAAAAAAGAAAGAAGAAAAAAAAAAGACGAAAAGAGAGAAAAAAGTCAAGATAAAAAAATTCCCACACGGAGATATAATTGTGAAAAATTAGAAAAAGAGGACAAAGAAAGAAGAAAAAAAATATCTAGACAAAAAAAAAAAAAAAAAATCCCACAAAGAAAAAAAGAAAGAAAAGAAAAAAATCAAGATGAAAAAAATCCCACACGAAGATATAATTGTGAAAGCTAAAAAAAAAAAAAAAAAAAGAAAGAAGAAAGAAAAAAATATCAAGATTAAACATTTCCCACACGAAGATATAATTGTGAAAGCTAAAACAAAGAGAAAAATGAGAGAAGAAAGAAACAAAAATTCCCACACGAAGATATAATTGTGAAATCTATACAAAAAAAAAAAAAAAATAATAATAATAAATCGAACTTTGTCTCGGAAACAAATTACACCAACCACACTAAATTCCCTATATAAAATAATAATGAACCCTAAAAAGTAATGAAGGAATCTCTCTCAAAACTTACATCAACAACAAAATCAACATCACAATTAACCAGAGCAATTAACACTGTACCAATCACGCAAGTCAATAACCTTCTAATCTTCTTGATACAAGAGTCAATTTCGTCTTCTCTTATGGGAAACATTGACGGTTTGAAGATAGCATGGACCAGTTATTAATTGGGGGATTATGAAAGGGAATTAAATGGAAAACAGCTAAAGGAGAGGGTGAAAGAAAATGACAGGACAAAATAAATGAATAGATGAGTAGTGTGTGTATGTACAGTGTGTGTGTATAGTGAGTGTATAGTGTGTGTGTAGTGTGTCTGTAGTGTGAATGTAGTGTGTGTGTAGTGTGTGTGTGTTGTGTGTCTGTAGTGTGAATGTGTGTACGTAGTGTGTGTGTAGTGTGTATGTAGTGTGTATAAATAGATTTTTAAAAATGAGAAAGAAAGAAAGATAAAGAATGTGATAAAAGATAAATGAGTGTATAAATAAATTTTAAAAATGAGAGAGAGGAGAGAGAGATAAAGAATGAGAAAAATAATATATATAAATGAGAAAAAAAGATAAATGAGACGTAAGACAAAAGAATAAATCAAAGAAACGAAAAGGAAAAGGAAAAGAGAAGCATATGTATTATAAACAGACTCATTATATTGACTGACATGTAATTGAGTTAATGTATGAAAACAACTTTCACTTTTTAAAAGTCTTTTTCTTTCTCAATCGTCTTCTTAAGTATATGAATTATCCATTTTCCCTTCCTCATCCTATATCCGAATTTACTCTACTGTTTCTTTGCGCTATTGATCTAATCCTTTTTTATTTTTTCTTATTTCTTATTTTTATTTTTTAATTTATTCTTCTTCATTTCCTTATCCAATCTTTCATGTACATTTTTTCTTTTAAATTACTTATCTTTTATCAATTTTCTTCTATTTCTTACTTATTTCTCTTTCAAATCACCTCTTTTTTATCCATTTTTCTCTTCTTCATTTCCTTTTCCATCTTTCATGTATATATATATTTTTCTTTCATCTTATCTTGCCAAAAAGAATATATATATATATATATATATATATATATATATATATATATATATATATATATATATATAAATTACAAAGAGACGAACACATAAAAAAAAACAAAAACAACGAAACACAAAAAACAAAAATATACGAATAGAAAAAATTAAAAAAAATATATACACAGATAGATAGATAGACAAGCCATTACCTCCTTACCACTTCGCCCCCCCCCCAAAAAAAAAAGCAATTAGCCAGGAAGGCAAGCAGTCATACGCAAGCACGCAAAAAAGCTCGCAAGCAGAGTCAGCGGTCATGCAGGCAAACGCAGTCATGGGGATTGGCAGGCAGGTGGGGCCAAGGACCTCATCAGATAAAGCAATCCTGTGTGGTCCTGGCAAGCAAGCAAGCAAGCAAGAAAGGTAGACAGCGAGGGAACAGACGACGAGGCCAGAAAGCAAGCAAAGTAATCAAGAAATTCAGCGATGAAGAAAGCAGGGGAGAATAAAATCAAAAGCAAATCAAGCAGAGAAGGAAGCAGAGGAGAAATAAAAAAAAATACAATTAAAAAATCAAGCAAAGAAGAAAGCGGGGAAGAATACAATCAAAAGAAGCAAATCAAGCAATGGAGAAAGCAGGGTTAGGAAAAGTCAAAACAGTAAACAAATCAAGCAATGACGTTAAAGCACGGGGGAAAGAGTCCAAGCAAGCACGAAATCAAGTAACGGAGGAAACAGAGTAATTCACAAACAACCAAGTAATTAAGCAATGGAGAAGGCCGTGAAAAAAAGTAAAAAACAAACAACGAAAGCAAAAAGTGAAGAAAGAGGGGGAGAAAAAAGCAAGCACAAGGTAATGAGCCAAAAAACAAGCACAAAATCAAGCAATTAAGAATGGGAAGAAATCAAAGTAAGCAAGAAGAAAAGCAATGAGAGGAAAAGAAATAAGAAAGCAAGAAAGCACAGACACAAACGCACATAGAAATCCAGACAAATCAAGCATGGAAAGAAACACCGAAACAGAAAAAAAAACGCACACACAAAAAAAAATATAGCAAAAAAAGAGTAAGAAAGGAACCAAACAGAAAAAAACAATATCAAGCACGGCAAGCAAGACAAGCAAGGCAAGCACCCTTTCTGCTCGTGTGCTTGGCGAAGACCGGTACAGCTGATCGGGAAAATCGTTTGCAAACGTTTACGAGCTGTTATAACAACCCGCGCTCGGTGGAGGTGAGGGGAGGGAGGTGGAGGAGAGGAGACGGAGAAGTGGAGGAGAGGAGAATGGGAAGGGGCGAAAGAGGGGAAGGGGGAAGGAGAGGGGGAAGGGGGGGAGAAAGGAGGAGAGGAGGGAGAGAAGGGAAGTATCGGGGAGAGGGGAAGAGGCAAAAAAAGGGGGGGGGAGGGAAAGGGGGGGCGGAGGCCAGCACAGGAAGAGGGAAAGGGTTGATGGAGGGAGAGGGGAGGAGGGGAGAGGAGTGAGATGGAGAAGAAAGGGGAGGAGAGGGGAGAAGGTAAAGAAGAGAAAGGGGGAAAAGAGGGGAAAGGGAAAGAGGAGGGAGGAGAGAAATGGGAGGGGAGAAGGAAAAGGAAAGAGGAGTGAAAGGGGGAAGGAGAGGATGATGAGAAGGATAAAGAAGAGAGAGAGGGGAGGGGAGAGAAGGGGGAGAAGAGGAAAAAGTGAAGGAAGAGGGAAGGAGGGAGAAGAGGAAAAAGTGAAGGAAGAGGGAAGGAGGGAGGAGAAAGAGAGAGGGGGAAGGAGAGGGGAGGAAAGGAGAAGGGGGGGGGGGCAAGAAGGGGAAATTGAGTGACGAGGGAGCAGAGGGGAAGGGGGGAGAGGGTGCGACAGAAGGAACTCGGCTTCTCTCACGCTTTCTTAGGGGGAGGGGAGGGGGAAGGACAGGAGTCAGGGAGGAGGGAGGTGGGTAAGTAAAGGGAGGGGGAGGAAGGCAAAGGTTGGTGTTAAAGGGGGGGGGGAGAGACAAGAGGTTATTTGGGGGGATTATTATGTTGAACTTCGTCGTGTTATTTGGCCGTTTGTGAATGTATATACGTATACCCATATTCATATATTCATTGCATAGATAGATACATAAACGGATAGATTGATAGACTGATATGCACACACACACACACACACACTCACACATATACAAACACACACACAAACGAACACACACACACACAAACACACACAGTCACACACCCCCTCCCCCCTCCCCCAAACACACACAGTCACACACGCCCTCCCCCCTCCCCCAAACACACACGCACTCCCACCAGTATCTGCCGCAGCCTCCAGCCATTCTCCATTCCCAAGATTATGCAACAAATAACGGTTTAGTGCAACAACCGTAATAGAAGCGTCATCCTCACACGCCGCGACTTCTGCAGCTCAGAATAATTGTCATTTGCAAACCGAGGAGTCTGCGGCGCCGCCATCGGAGTGATAAACAAGCGAGCGTCTGTAATGGTGATGGTCGTTCTAGAAAAATTGGCGATACTGCTTCGTAAATGGAGGTAGAATTACTGTCTTCATAAGTTTATCACTTCCATTATTGGCGATAATGTTTCGTAAATGAAGTCAGTATCATTGTCTTCATTAATTCGCTGATTGGTAAAATTAATAAATAAAGAAATAAGTTGGTTGACATTTTGACAGTTAACGACCAAATGAGACATGTTTTCTACACTAACCATATGCGATTTATAATTTGCATAATTGAAACTCGCCATATGGATATAATAAACAAAAACATTTGTCTGCAAGTCAGACCAAATGATAGTCAACAAAGAAATGCTTCGGTTATAAAAGAATTAGACGAATAAAATAAAAACGGATGGAATCAACCAAAAAAATAACAATAAAAAGACGAATGAAATTAACAAATAACAAAAGAGAGGAAAAAACAAACATTACATATACTTTAGCAATTAACAGCCTCATAAAGCGACCACCCTGTTAATCCGCAATCATAATTCATAACACTAAATGTCCCGACTCAAATACCAAGAAACGAAAACAAAGAAAAAAGAAAACGTCACAAGCTAATAAAGCAATTACCCGATGCATATAATTTTCGTTTCATATAACTACAAGACCATGAAATAAATACCCCTTTATTAAACTGGTTGTAACTTACGAGGTTAAAAGTTTAAGTGAATTACCAAGGCAGGAATTGCGGAGCGTAAATCACCTTTTTTTAAATTGTCCAATTACCCGAAAGTGCTGATGGGTTATTGCCAATAACTAGCTCTTAAATGATAACTTCACAATCACGCACGGCATGTTATGTCGGGGAAGTTAGAAGTCAAATAACAAAGATAACTTCAAGAAGCGAATGAAAACTCGTCTTCAACTTCCCAGGGATAACGAGCGTATCATATTTCGAATTGTGAGTCTCTGTGGTTGACCTAGGGGTAACGAGCACAAAAAGAATAGAGGAAAAGGAGAAAGATTATTGTTGTTTTTCTTCTTTTAATATCGTGTAGATGTATATTCTCTTTAAATAACTTGAGGCTCCTCAGTCTTAATGATAAAGACTTGGGTATGAGGGAGATAATAATGGTGTTGGGAATTATAACCGTAGAAATACATGCGTGACAGAATCGAGAGGTGACATCAGCGTTAACAAAATTATATTTGCTTCGAACCGCGGGATGAAACGTGATTCCATTTGCAAGAGAGCGACTTTAATTTAATGTCTCCATGTGTGTGTGTGTGTGTGTGTGTGTGTGTGTGTGTGTGTGTGTGTGTGTGTGTGTGTGTGTGTGTGTGTGTGTGTGTTTGTGTGTGTGTGTACATACATATCAACATTTATCTCTAGCTCGACATAGACCTCTACCTCTATCTCCATTGTTCTTTATCTGTTTATCTGTCTATCTGTTTATTTATCTGTCTGTCTGTATGTCCATCTGTCTGTCTATTTGTCAGTTGGTCTGTCTGCCTGTCTATCACTAACCATAACCCTAGCTCTATCAATCTATCTTTATCGCTATCTCTATCGCTCTCTTTCTATCTATCCACCTACTCATCTATCCTGGAATCTATTTGTTTATACAAACATACAAAAATAGATAAGCAAACAGATAGACAGAGATATAGACAGACAGACAGATAGAGAGACAGTCGGACGGAGAAACAAACAGACTTAGTACTTATTTATGCATACATACATACATACATACATACATAATACAATATGCAGTCACGAAGGATGGCTCGAAACCGCACACACACGAGAGTGAAAGTATGAATGCAGTGGATCCTCCCAACTCCGTAAATATGACGATATCCTTCAGTGTGTTGTATTTGTGCGAGTCTCACTTTGGGTTCCTGATGAGGTTAGTGTGAGGGATGTGAGGGACGAGTGTGAGTGAGGCGAGTTGTAGAATTAGAAGGGTTAAGGAGGTAATTGGGTAGTTGTGATATTTGCCAGTTTGGAATGTTTTGAGATTTTGTGAAGAATTGGTAGGCGTGTGGGTTCGATTTATTTTTTTTTTTCATTAGGGGTGGGGGGTGGGGGGTTATATCTATCTCTTCATTTCTTTTTATCTGTTTCCTTCTCTCTCTCTCTCTCTTCTTCTTCTTCTTCTTCTCTCACTCCTCTTACCTCGCTTTCTCTCCCTTTTCCTCACTCTCTCCCCTTCCCTTTACCTCTCTCGTTCCACTCCCTCCCTCTCATCCACTCTCTCCCCCCCCCCCTTTCCCCTCCTCCCCCCTCCCTACACCACCCCAAGCCTCACCAACAGACATATTTCCATCGCCCAATCAAAGGAGAAGATAAACGAATCGATAAAGATAATGAGAAGAGATAAAACAAGAGAAGAAAGGCAGACGCGGCACTGATCTCAAGCTCATCAACCGAACAATGGAGCTCTGGCGAATCCATCGGAGCGGGTTGGTGAGCTCGCCTCTGCCCGCTCTCTGGCCTGCTTGGCTCCCTTCTTCTCTCTCTTTGGCTTTCTTGGCTTCCTTCTTCTCTCTCTCTTTGGCTTTCTTGGCTTCCCCTTCTCTCGCTCTTTTGTCTGTTTGTCTGTCTCTGTCTGGCAGCCTCTCTCTCTCTCTCTCACACAGACACACACATACACACTCTGTCTCTCTCTCGTATTTTAGTTCTTTTTTATTTTGTATATTTTATACTTTTTTTTTTTTTTTTTTTTTGCTCTTTCTTGTCATCTTGTTTTTTCTGCTTTTGCTCCTCGTATCTTATTTCTCTTCGTCTCTTTGTTTTGTGTTTTTCATCTTCATCTTAATGTCTCTGTTCTCTTCCTTCGCTTACTTATCTTGCTCTTTTTCTTCTCTTTCTCCTTCTACTATAACTTCTCCTTTTCCTTCTTCCCTGCTTTTAAATCATCTTTTCATCTTTTTTAAACCTCCATAGTTCATCCTTCTTCTCTTTTTACACTTTCTTCCTCCCTCTTCCTTCCTCCGCTCAATTATCTCTCCTTTCACTTCCTTTGACGCTTCCTTCCCTTGTTCACTAATCTACCTTCTTTCCTCCTTCTCTATCCTTTCATCACTCACTCCCTGTCTCACTTCATCTCCCTCTCTCACTCCCTTGTCTTCTCCCTCTCATTTTCTCTCACTCTCACTTCCACTCTCAATCCCTCTCATTCTCAGTCCCTTTCCCTCTTTCCCTTCTTTTCGCTCTCTCTCTTTCACTCCTCCTCCCTCTTTCAATTCCTCGCCGTTTCTTAATCCCTCTCCCTCTCTTACTCCTCCTTATTCTCTCTTTCCTCCCCTGTTCCCTCTTACT
This sequence comes from Penaeus vannamei, assembly GCF_042767895.1. Classification (NCBI taxonomy): domain Eukaryota; kingdom Metazoa; phylum Arthropoda; class Malacostraca; order Decapoda; family Penaeidae; genus Penaeus; species Penaeus vannamei. The sequence continues at coordinate 12,681,699 of NC_091579.1, forward strand.
CTCACAGACACTCCGTTTCTCACTCCCTTCCCCTTTCCATCACCCTCATTCATTCCCTCTCCTCCCCTCCCCCTCTTCCCTCTCTTTAACCACCTCCCAAAAGAAACAATAACCCACGTCATAAAACCAACACATTTCCACACCCAAGGCTCCACGTACACACCATCTCCTTCCGCCTGTGTGTCACGCCCTCACTCTCACTCCCTGCCTTCTCCCGTACTGCCCCCCCCCCCAACCCTTAACCCTACCACGTGCCCTTGTTTCCCCCTACCACCTTCCCCTTTCCATAAGTCCCTGTTTCCAAATAAATAACTATCCCTTACTTCACATTCTCCTATGTCTTCTCCCCTCCCCTTTGCCCCCTAACGTATCCAGCCTCCCCCTGTTCCTCGTCCTCAGCCTGCCCCCTACTCTAGCCATGCCCCTACCCCCTCCTCTACATATGCCCCTACCCTCTACTGTACCCATGCCCTACTCCCCTTCCCCCTCCCGTACACACATATGCCCTTACTCCCTGCCCCCTCCTCTACCCATGCCCCTGCCTTCTACCCCCTCCACACGGGCATATAAATACAGGAAATGGAACGTTTCTTTACCCAATAGAGTTAAGCAAATGAGTAACATTAAACTGCCTTTCACTGATTGATGTGTAGTTTTATAACTTCCTCACTTCTTTTCTCTTTTTGTGTATCTACCTTATATATTCCGTTTTTCTTTCTCTCTCTTTTCTCTTTTTTTGTGTGTATCTACCTTATATATTCCGTTTTTCTTCCTCTCTTTATATTTTTTTCTCTCTCTTTCATTTCTTGTATTAATTCTATTTTGGATTATTTGGTTAGCTTTCGTTTTCACTTCTTGTTTTGAGAAAAATAATCATGAGAATAAGAATTCCACAAGCCTCAGATATACCGATGATAAAGAGTTCATAAAGACAGTAAAAATAATAAGAATGGAGTTCAATTCCATTCATAAAAAATGTATAAATATCGATAAAAATTGAAAAATAACAATGGAGGAGACTGTGTGGATCACTTCTTACGCTGCAGTGAAATCTCTTTCCTGTGTTAACTTCTATTGCATCCATTCTACTAAAAGAACAAAGGAAAATTAATGGATAATGGAAGACACGAGTTAAGAGGCTCATTTACTCGAGTTCTTTGGGGGGGGGGGGCGTGCGTTTGCGTGTGTGTGTGTTTGTGTTTGTGTTTGTGCGTGTGTGTGTGTGTGTGTGTGTGTGTGTGTGTGTGTGTGTGTGTGTGTGTGTGTGTGTGTGTGTGTGTGTGTGTGTGTGTGTGTGTGTGTTTGTGTGTGTGTGTGAAGTATTTAAAACGTTCAAATCTTCAGAGGGAGAGAAAGTGTGTGCGTGTGCGACGGAGATGTGCGAGACGTGTCATGTCTGTTCACGTCTAAACAGCAACATTGGTGCCAAAACGCTGGAGCACCAAGCCGGGACACATAGCCCTCCTAAAGCGAACCAAACACAATACAAGTAACCCGAATTCAACAATAAATAAACAAAAAATAAAATCACGTGATGTACCTCAACAACTCTTTACTAATAACACTTAGGTCATATCTTCGTGAATAAGGATTCAACGCTACTTAAAATGAAAACTTAAGTGCTGAGGACGACTTAATGTGGAGTACGACCCGCTAGTGGCCCTTACACTACTTTTTTGCACCGAACAGTGACAGAAATCACACCAAAGTTCAATATTGGTAATACTCAATTTCACTCTAGTATGTGTAGTAAGTTGTCTTACATTTTTTATGCTTGACATGGTCTCTTGTATTGTAAAGATAACCATTCTCGTCCATACCTTTTCTACGTTTGTCAGCATGAATACGTTTCTCGCTTAACAAAATCATTAGCATTTAAACTATTAGATAATATACATTGCAATACCACTGAATTTTGATTTCATGCATTACCACACTATACGCATAAGTGTTCCGGTAGAAGTTCTTATAACCCCGATGGTATTTAACGTGAAAATGTTGAAAAACCCTGGGTTAGAATGTTCAAACTGAACACCAAGAGCGGGACATTATTTGGAAGGTGAAGAGAAGAGATGAACAAATCGCTGGAATTCAACGTTGGCTGAACATCACAAAAAAACCCTTGTCCTGAGGTGAACAGAAGATACATACAAAAGATAATCATTCATATGTTCTGTAGATATATATTTACATACATGATTGCACAGACATACACACACACACACCCGCGCGCGCGCGTGTGTGTATTAGTGTGTGTGTTTGTGAGTGTGTGTGTGTGTGTGTGTGTGTGTGTGTGTGTGTGTGTGTGTGTGTGTGTGTGTGTGTGTGTGTGTACGTGTATGTGTGTGTGTTTGTGTGTTGTGTGTGTGTTTGTGTGTTGAATGTGTATGTGTGTGCGTGTGTGTGGTCATGTTCGCGTATGTGTTTGTGTGTGTGTGCGTGTATGTGTGCGTATGTTTGTTTGTTTGTGTGTGTGTGTGTGTGTGTGTGTGTGTGTGTGTGCGTGCGTGCGTGTGTGTGTGTGTGTGTGTGTGTGTGTGTGTGTGCGTGCGTGTGTGTGTGTGTGTGTGTGCGTGCGTGTGTGTGTGTGCGTGTATGTGTGCGTGTATGTGTGCGTGTATGTGTGTGTGTGTTTGTGTGTGTATGCGTGTGTGTGCGTGCGTGTATGCGTGTGCGTGTTCATTTGTGTGTGTGTATGTATGTATGTGTGTGTGTGTGTGTGTGTGTGTTTGTGTGTGTGTGTGTGTGTGCGTGTATGTGTGTGTGTTTGTGTGTTGTGTGTGCGTTTGTGTGTTGAATGTGTATGTGTGTGCGTGTGTGTGTTCATGTTCGTGTATGTGTGTTTGTGTGTGTGTGTGCGTGTATGTGTGCGTATGTTTGTTTGTGTGTGTGTGTGCATGCGTGTGTATGTGTGCGTGCGTGTGTGTGTGCGTGTATGTGTGTGTGTGTTTGTGTGTGTATGCGTGTGTGTGCGTGCGTGTATGCGTGTGCATGCTCATTTGTGCGTGTGTATGTATGTATGTGTGTGTGTGTGTGTGTGTGTGTGTGTGTGTGTGTGTGTGTGTGTGTGTGTGTGTGTGTGTGTGTGTGTGTGTATGTGTGTGTGTGTATGTGTGTGTGTGTGTGTGTGTGTGTGCATGGCGAGATAGTTTATCTGTATGGATGTATGTATATGTATGGGTGTAAATACACTTGTACGTATGTATACTGTGCATCAACCTCCTAACCTTTTTATTTTTTCATATTCTAAGGAGAGGATAGTTTATGGTGATGAAGCTGATGATACTAATTATGGTAATACAGAAGTGATGGTAAAAAATTATGGCACTACTGTTACTGATAATGATGTAATAATATAATAACAATAATCATAACAGTACTAACAATAATAATAATAACAATGATAACAATAATGAGAATAATGATAAAAATAACAATAGTAACAATAATTATAATAACAATGATAACAATAATGATAATGATAAAAATAACAATAATAACAGTTATAATAACAATGATAACAATAATAATAACAATAATAATCTCAATAACAATGAATATAATAATAATAACAACACTAATAGTAACAACAACAATAATAATAATAATAACAATAACAATAACAATGGTAATAACAACAGTGATAACATCAACAATATCAACGCAGCACACAGATCCCACAACGCAGACAGGTGAACGCAGCGAAGCCCGCCTCTCGCAGCGCCCAAAGAAACCTGAAAGTGGACTTGTCACTTGCGTTCAAGAGGCGAGGATGAGAGTGGACGCCGCGCATGACGTAACATGACGTATGCATTGGATCAACGGGTTTGGGCGAAACAAACACTTGCTTTGTTTGTTTGTTTGTTTGGGTTGGTTCGGGAGGGTAGGGGTGGCAGCAGTGAAAAGATGTTTGGAAATGTTTATATAGATCTGTTCGTTTGTATAATCCATGTATTGTATTTATGGATTTATTGTATTTATGAATTTATCCTTATATAAATGTAGTCATAAATCCATTCGTAGATAATATGATAAAATATTAAATCCATCACAGCTCTATCCGCCTGTAGATCCATTTATGATTCATTCACTTACACAGATCTAATCAATGAATCCATTTACGAACACCTGAACTTCTGGAAAAATCTAACCACTTACAAATATCCACATACGAACCCTTTGACTTCTGGTAATTCATCCATTTACGAATGTCCATTTATGGCCTTCTCCACTTCTGATAATCCATCCATTCGTGAATCCATCTACGAAGCCAACCACTTCTAATAATTCGTCTACTTACAAAAAATCCACTTACCCCACCACTTTCAATAAAATTCATTTACTACAGCCCTCCACTTACAAAAATGTCACTTCATAAAGCCCTCCACTTACAAAAATCAAAGAAAAGAAAATCCACACACTTCATAAAACCCTCTACTTACAAAACGAAAAAAGAGAGAAGATCCACACACTTCACACAACCTTCTATTTTAAAAAATCCACACCCATCCACAACTCCGCATGCGAGCCCCGCCGCTTCCAAATCCACTCCCTAACAGTACATTATGGAACAAAACCCAGCGCGAAAATCACCGCCAGCGTCAGTCAGCTCCGAGGGACCAGAGGTCAGCGTGACAGCAGGAAAGCCAGTCTCCGTTCGGCCGTGGAATGCACCTCTCCTCAAGGGCCGAGAAGTGTGCAAATTCTGGGTACGGGAAAGATGGAAAAAAAATGTGTTCGTACATTTGAAGGTATCTTTGGATGTCTCTTTTTGGGGTCTTGTTTTGGTCTTTTTCTTATTTTCGTTTTGTTTATTTTTCCTTAGAAGGGAAGGGAAATTCATTTTCCTTTTATTAAATACCGCAAGAGAAGTTAGAAGAATAGCGCGCGATGTAACGAAGAAAAAAAAATCAAAACTGCTGGTGCATTCTTTCTCAACTGGCGCGTAGCTTACCTGCCGAGAATCCTACGATGCAGCTTCCCTCTTGCACTGAGATCAAAACATCAGCCTTTTTCCCGAGTGTGCATGAGAGCTGACATACTCCTAGCGATCGAGCGTTCAACACCTCAAAACCTTTCTACACATCACTCAAAAAACACGCATTGAATGTTCCTTATTCTCCAGAAGGGAGGCTAGAGTTTCAAAGGGAGGGAACGGATAAATGGGCATATGATTCTGAAACTGGGTATAGAGCTAGACGGGCACGATCGCTGTCCGCCGCCACATGACACAGCCACAGCAACAAGTGCACTACCCGCCGAAGCCTCCATCACAGCGACTCCGAGATCTTGGGTATGAGAACGGCCGAGGTGCCAACTACCCTTTATTTTGGCGGACGACCCGGCCACAAAGCGCTCCCAAAGTCAGAACTCAATAGGGAAAAAACAGCTTTTCTTTATTATTGCCTTGAGAATGAAAGGGAAAGAAAACAAATATTAAAAAAGAGGAGGATTTTCGTCGAATGCGAATGGAGGACGGTTGGAGTGGGAGAGGGAAAGATGAATAAATAGAGAGAGAAAATGCAGTAGGTTGAAACGTTGGGCAAGCCGGTAACGTGCTAGGTTAAATTCTCAAGAGCGAGTTGGCCGTTTACTACGATGCTTAAAAACCCCTTACCTCTACCCTACCCCACTCCCATGCCCATACACCTACCCGCGTACCTACCCATACCCGCTTACCTACCCATACCCCACACCCGCGTACCTACCCTACCCATACCCATATACCAACCCATACAAATGCCCACCCCTACCCATACTGCAAACCCTACGACCTACCTATACCCCATAAACAATGCGGCATAGGTCATTTACCTTGTTCTTTGTTATCACTGGTGTTAACCTTTGAACTACCATTCTCCTATTTCTTGTTATGATGGTTATGGTTATTATAATTTTATTCATTACCATTGTGCACTTGGTAGTAACAATACTTATTATTATAATCTTTGATTATTGTTACTGCTTTTAACCTAGAGAATATCCATTATTACTGTTATCATTAGTTACCATATTTACATTATTATGATAATAATGCTTATTGTTCTCATTATTGTTATCATTGCCATTATTATAGTTAATTAGTTATTATCTTTATTATCATTACTATTAGTAGAAGTGAAGGTAGTTGTATTGTTCATGATAATAATCATAACAATCATCATTATCACAATAATTACTATTATTACTTTTCTGTTATTATCACCGTTATCATTAACAGTAGTTGTCTCATTATCTTTACCATCATTACCATTATCATTATTGTTTATTATTATGATTATCATTTTTATCACGATCCTCATTATAATCATTAATATTATTTTCATAATGGTTACGATCATTGTGGTTATGCCATGTGTATGCACATTGTTAGTATGACTGATATCAATATCATCACAGACTTTGTTGTTGGACATATTTGTTATATCATCATTGGCATCGATATATTAGCAGAAGTAATAGGAGTGCCATTATTCTTCTCGTCATTTTTATGATTTCCATTATCATGATCATAACTATCATTTTTATGATTACTATAATCATCATTATCATTATGTTCTCATAATCATTTCATTATAACTTTCACTATTATCACATGATTATTATTATTATTATCATTGTCATGATTGCTGTTAACGTAATTATCAGTATTAGTAGCATCATTACACTTCCATTTACCATCAACATTACTGGTGTTATTAACAGAATATTTAATGTCATTACCATTGTTAGCATTGTAATGATAATGACAGTAGCGAGTATTGCCATGTATAGTTATTTTCATTATTAGTAGTTCTAAAAGTAGCGTTATCATTATCATAATTATTATTACTATTATCATTAATGGTGGTAGCATTGTCATTATCATTTTGTTATCATTATAGAAATCATTATCACTAAGGGTGTCATCATTATTTTCCTTCCATTATTTTATCAGTATCATTATCATGATGATCATGATCATAATTAATTGTATTATCAGTATCACTACTATTACCATAATTGCCATCATAACTATCGGCATTAGTTCGATGTTCATTATCAAATAATTATTGTCATCATTAGTATTGTCATTATCATCGCTACCATTACTATCATCACCATTATCAGTTTTGCTATCAATTTCATCATCATTTCAGCATCACCACTACCACTGCGTATTGGATAGCTGTCTATAGTCCCCAGGGAGCCCCGCCTACCCAGCCGTAACAGCCACCGGGGTTGCCCCATTAAGGTCAGTGGGCATCCGTACGGCCTGCTGATCCCTCAGGGCCCGAAACCCACTATTTATAACCACCCCTGAGGACTCGCCTGCACGAGCAGTTACGCTGTTTTTCTTTTTTATTATTTTCTGTTTCTTTTTTGTTCTTTTCTGTTTCTTTTTTATTCTTTTGCTTCTTTTTTATTTTTTGTTTCCTTTTTATTCTTCTGTTTTTTATTCTTTCCTGTTTCTTTTTTTTAATTCTTTTCTGTTTCTTTTTTCCTTCTTTTTTTAAATGTGAAACTGAATCAGTATTTCCGTTTCGCAGAATTTCGTCTGTTAATGAAGGCAAATAGTAACATCGGGTAACGGCGGCTGGAATGAAATTCTTCGCCCTTAAAAGACAATGCAACAAGACCGAAAATAAAGTAAAACTAGTTGTCAAACAGATCGCTCGGAAAGGCACAATTATGCTAGTAAAGCCCAGTTTTAAGTACAGTGCAGAATCAGCGGCATTACTGTGAAGAGAAACCGAGTGTTTTGAAAATAGCTACCCAGTCTCATTCATTTTCATCTTTATTTACTTTCTTTCATTTTCACATTTTCATATTTATTTCATCTTATTTGTCTTTTACTTCTTTCCTCATCTATTCCCCTACCGTCTCAGCAGCCAAGGCACATCGTAGGAAAGCCTCCTTCCTTCGTCTTTTCCACTATATCATCATCGATTGACTTATACTGCTTTTTAAAGTTAGTTCCTCGCCAACACCCTCGCTAAACAATCAACAGATCAGTTCAGTGAGATTTGCTTCGACCAAACACACACACACACACACACACACACACACACACACACACACACACACACACACACACACACACACACACACACACACATACACACACACACACACACACACACACACACACGCACACACACACACACACACACACACACACACAGCCTTTCAGTTATTTAGAGCTGGTCTTAACTGATCGCCACTGATGAAAACTTACCGTAGTGTTTAAGCTTTGCTGTCTCCACCCAAGGACTAACCTGGCTCTATCTCGGTACTCCTCCATAGATAGATAGATGAATAGATAAATGGATAGATGGATGGATGGATAAGTAGATGGATGAATAAATGGATGGATGGATAGATGCATAGATAGATGAATAGATAGTTGAATAGATGGATGAATAGATGAATGGATGGACAGATAGATGGATGGATGGATACAGATTAATCTTCTCTGACCGTAAAATCATATATAAACAGAATAAAACATAACAATCAAATACAATAATTGAGAACGTAGCACTTGTAGCCGAAACCAGTGAAATCCGACTAAAAGGTGTGATTTTGTGGTTTTATATAAAACATCAATTCAAAACACAGAAAAAATTAATACAGTCTTCGTAGACATTCAATTAAACAGGATAGGATAAAATATAAAGACTGGTGAAAGATGATGTGCAAGTGTAAATGGTAGAAACTGCAAAAGAGGATGGAAGAATAGAAAAAAAAACATCAGTAATTAAAAAAAAGGAAAAAAACGCAAGGCTGATTATAACATACGGTTATACTGCATTTTTAAATAAATAAATAAATAAATAAATAAATAAATAAATAAATAAATTAATTAATTAATATATATATATATATATATATATATATATATACAATATATGTGTGTGTGTTTGTGTGTATATGCATATACAAGCGTGTGTGTGTGTGTGTGTGTGTGTGTGTGTGTGTGTGTGTGTGTGTGTGTGTGTGTGTGTGTGTGTGTGTGTGTGTGTGTGTGTGTGTGTGTGTGTGCGCGTGTGTGTGTGTGATATTCACGATCCAGTTCTTACGTGAAAATGCAATTACGATAGCCCAATACTTAGCTTTTCCACCTTTCACCGGCTTCTAGTAAACCCGTCCATAAAGGAAATAATGTGTGCTAAAATATTGCAAAGCGCATGAAGTCAGCGAATAAACATTTTCCAAGGCGAATGTCAGCGGCAGGTCGTGACGTCACGTTTATGGCGACTCAGACATACAGTGAATAAGTCGAAGGGGGCGCAGCCCCCTGCAATGGAAAGTCATATGAATAACCATGATTATTTTCACTGTGAGGTTATATTATTAGGGTAATTTTATATATTGCGTCCGCCGCTCCGACATCGTCGCCCCTGCAATCGGGGCCAAGTTTGTCGCTAACGGGGGGTTTCCGTGCAATAAAACCTACATATTTGCATTGTACAGAGTGAGAGGAATCCAACGATACCAAAATCGTCGACATCGGTTATGCGGACGTAATATAGAAAATTACCCAAGATAATAAACACGTGACAATGAAATGGTAAAATTCACATAAAAATAAACATAACAGCAACCTTAAATATAAATCAATACAGTGCGAGGAAAGGGAAAGAATTATAACAATACCATAGGACCCAGTGAGAGTGGATTTCTTCTCTTGATAGTATCACAATCTTTATCATTGCTGCCATTATCGTTATATTATTATGATTATCATAACGTAATCATTATCATTACACAATTGTCATTACCACCTTTATCATCACATAATCATACTTATCAGTTACTATTACTAGTATTATCACTGTTAACATATTTCGATTTTATGACAGTTGATGTAACTATCTAAACAGCAGTTTCAAGTGATATTTGATTTTTTTTCCTTAAAAATGCTTCTAAGCAAGGGATTCTCACATAAATTAACATGATCTTTTTGCACGCTAACGTAAGTTAACATCCCTCTCTCAAGTTTTCTTTCCTTGCTCACATGAATCAATATTTAATCCATTCCTCCATTCCATAACATTTTTTCTTCTACACTTTTTCCCTCTAATAAATTTCTTTCCTCCATATAACTCACTTTCCTTTCTCCTCTCACACAATCGTTTCTCTCAAATGGAAAAGGACAAATTCGCAATAAGACCTAATTTTTCTTGATACAGGCACAGCAAAGAGAAAGGTTTAATGTACCATTATCTGTCAGAAGAGAAAACATATATGAGGTATTAGTAAAGCCATCTAGCTTCGAATGACATTATATAAATCTCTACTGATGACTTTAGTATTACTTTTATCATATATGTCGTATCTCATTATTCAACGGTTTCTTTGGTTCAGATTAAAAGACAAGATTATTGACAAACAGTTCGAATTTGAATATACAAAAAATTTAGGATTCCAATATGTAACGTGATTAGTCAGTAATTGTATTTTTTTTTCAAACAACCCATTACACGAGTTGCATGTCAATCCTCCTTGATATCTAGACATATAAGTACGTACTATTTATTTTTAAAACGATATGATAATTTGACATTATAACAAAAATAATCATCATTCAAACTATTATCATTATCATTATTAATGAAATGAAGCCCAGTTACGGTTAGTATGTAGTCTCCATTACACACCGTAACACACGCATATACACATTACCTAAATATAGTAATATAAATGTTTTAACAGTAACATTTTTGACACGGTTTACAAATATTTACAAATATTCAGTAGAAGATATTGAAAGTTTTTTTTTATGTTTTTAGTCAAGGGTAGTTTTAAACAACAAGTACACTAAAAGCTAACAATAATAATCCAATTTAAGAACGATTTGTATATATCCGATAACAATATACTGAGTATACAAAATATCGAACCAATAAAAAATGTCAACAGAACTAACCCTACTCTCCTCTTAGATATACTGATAAACACTGAATTTGCATAAGGTCACACCCATGGTTATTAAGGCGGTGGGGGTTCGGCGACTCAGCCACTCACACAGCCTGTAATACAAACAAAATAAAACAAAGTGTTTCCCATTCAAAACTATGGACTGTAGGGTCCCATCGGTAAACACTTAGGTCTGATTAATTTATTTATTTTGGATTTTTTTTTCTTTCTTTCTTTCTTACTCAATTACTCTTAATTTCGCGAATTTGCTACTGTGACAGTTTAAAATAAAACAACGCAGGGAAGAACAAGAGAACACATATACGTATAAGTGTGCCCCGCTGTTTGTCATTCCGACCATATATTGTGTTTAAAACGTTTTAAGTAGGCTTTCCTCTTTCAAGAATATCAAACATATTTTAAGTAATGCGTCAACACTAAAGCTCTGACAAGGAAAAGAAGAAAAAGTCCTTGAATAAAACAGTGGAATTCCATCACCGTAGAAAAAAAGGACCATTGAGGTAGTTTTATTGGTTAATCGTGACTGTCAGCGTACTACCTTGTTCCGATTTAAGGTAAATAAACACTCATTTGTTGCTTGTTTGTTTCAACGAGTTTTCAGCAGACAATAATGCGCAATGAAGTCACTTTTCTTGTTTCCATATTACTGTCGTGATTGCGAGCTAGTCTTACTTATCTTGCTTGCATATTTTGTATGACGGCCACGCTGTAGGAATTGAGTTTTGACACCCCTGTTGTACAGGACTGTCCAAGAGATATTTGTGTGAATAACGTACTTTCATGTTTAGTCTAACCTCAATATCTATATTTTGGTTCTCTTAACCTTATTCGTAAAGAACTTCCGTCTTCCTTTTCTCTCTCTCTCTTGTCTACACAATTAAAGTACGTAAAATAATGACTTTTTGCAATGACGTTCAAGATTCCCACCATGAGTATCTGCGTCAGTAGGTGACCGTGGGATTCCACTGTGGCTTGTGGCGTCAGAGGCCACGTGCTTCCCCGTCGAGTAGGCTTGAGGGTGTCACCAGGAGGGAAGGGGGTGGGAGGGGCTGCGCTCGTGTGTGGGTGGGGCTAGGGGATGGGAGAGGGTGGGTTATTGTAACCGCTGCGGTTGCCGGAAGCAGTTCTGGTGTCAAGCCGTCACTTTTCTTTTTTCCCCCACACCTCAAATTATTTCTTTCTGAAACGTGACTTTAAATGCTGCTTTCTTTCATTTCCTAGAAGACACAAATCCTCGAATCAAATTGTCTTTACTAGAGGTCACACACACACACGTACTCCTTTTAACACTGTCTACTTGCTTGTCACCATTTTATCCATGTAGATAAGTCGACTGAATGAATCTAACTACTGTAGTATGCTCGTTTTATACTCCAATTTACTTATAATATTCAGTATATCCATGAGGGCTAGTTCCCTTCAACAAATCTATTTCATTATGCTTCACCAGTCAAGGCTTCCATGAGTAAATTAGCGTGCAAATATTCTGTTTGTTAATATTCACAGCCGTTATAGGCATAATTCTAACTTCTCCCTAAAGATGTAATAGTCATACTAGTGCCTTAGAAAATGTATTACAGAGGGAAGGGTCTTTTTTCTAAACCTTTTTATCTTGGGAAATGAGATTAACTTATTGGCCATAAAGTTTGGCAATTACCTTCTTATATTCTCTCTCTCTCTCTCTCTCTCTCTCTCTCTCTCTCTCTCTCTCTCTCTCTCTTAGGGCATTTTTTTCGTTGTCTGTTTTACCTTTCGTATTTTAGTGATCGGAAACAAACCGTCATCTCAAGAAAATCTTTGTCTCGTTTCCTTTCGTATTTTACTGTTCGGAAACAAACTATCATCTCACGGAAATAAATCGTTTTTGCCTCTGGATCTCTTCTCCCTGCAACCCAGCACCTAACCGACTGAGTTCACACATCCAGCATCTATATTAAAAGAAGTTCCTTTCCAAATGTACGGAGGGCGGCGACTGAAGATTAAAGTGGGATTATTTCCGAATTCGATTGCAGAAATCCATCTTCCACAAGGATCTCACCCTGTTCATCGGAAAATTTGGGAGCCATGATCGTTAGCGACTCCAGTGGCCGTCGCTCGAAGTAAAAGAACCCCATTCAGAATCAAAGAATTGGCGCTCTAAACAATCAATTGACGCTCGTTGTTGAGCCATGAATGATCTTCGTTAAGCGGCAATCGCCCCGAGCAAAACGTACTTGACGGTGAAAGGAGAGTAAGGACGAGTAACCGCAGGATAAGGTAGAGTGCCCGCCCAGTCAGGTGACAGACAGGTAAATGTATGACGGTTGATTGAATCCACACCGTTGACTCTAAGGACACGAACGCGGACATGGAACTCGAGCGAACACATGGAATGCAAACAACTTCTGTAATTGCGTTTAATTGCGGATGTTGTCGAACTAGCAGTTTCATACACGTACTTCTAAGAGTAGTAATAACCCAACACTAAAATTCATACGTTCAGGAGATTTTTTGTCACGAGCATGTTCAGGCCGAAGAAGTAACGTAAAACGAACTATCTAATCCTGTGAGCTTAGCCTATTCTACGACATCCTCTCCCGAAAACACTGACGGCCTAACCTGACTGAAACGAGACTTGGAAATGCCGTAAAATTGCACTGCACTTACTCCAACCGCATTCACTTTTTCGTCCACTAGCTACACCATACCGATTGTAGCAGTAAATCCTGTGGTAGTGTTAGAGGGGTAGGAGGAGGAGTTGTAATAGTAGTAGCAGCAGCAGTAATAGTTATAGCAGTAATGGTAATAATGATAGCAGTAGTAGTAGTAGAAGTAGTAGGAGTCGGAGTAGTAGTAGGAGGAGGAAGAATCGTGGTAATATTGATTGTAGAAGTTATATTGGTTGCAGTTTCAATAGCATTAGTAACAACGATGGCTGTGGTACTAGCAGTAGCATAATACACGAGCAAAGCATATATGACATTCTAGAACTAGACAGAGAACCTTGTGACTTCTCGTCTGTTATTCACACCGGCTGACAGGCAGACCATACGCCACTCAGGGCCGAGCAAGCGATTTCCGTCTCTCACAAGGCCTTGCGGTTTGCGAGACATCGGGTTCTCATTAACGCAGTCACTCCGTCCGCTTAGGGTGGGATCTCCCATATGAATATCTCA
>NC_091579.1:12708276-12715776 GCF_042767895.1 Penaeus vannamei
GATAAAAAAAAGATAAATAATAGCAAAAAAGGAAAAAAAATCTAATGTGTAATACAAAAAAAGAGGCAAAACCCAAAAAATAAAAAATAAAGAGGAATGCTTGCACGGCCGCATGTGTTGCAGAAGAACAACCGCAAAGCATAATGACAATATTCAGTGACGTAGGTTATCCGTGTCAAGGGAAAGTAGTTAAGAACAGAATTGCAATTTAATTCTAAGAAAAAGAAAAAAAATGAATATATTGTATTACTGGAGATAATTTTGTGAGAATATGAGATCTTTCCAAGTATCACCGAGTGTGTGTGTTTAGAAAGGTAAATACCCTTAAATTTTGGATCCTTTGAAATGCTTATAAGTAAAGATGTCCAAGTTAAGTATGTTATGCAAGATGTTTGTGATGTCAGTGTCATAATGTAGCATCAAAGTTATTACATGTACAAGTAATTTCATGAACATCAGAACGTATAAACTTAGCTTTGGTTGTAAAACGTCTGTCAAAAAATACAAAGTAATTACAAATGATAAATAATTAAGTTAATAAGATCAGAAAATATACTATAACAAAAACATAACTACAAATGATATATAGCAAATAACTCAATAAGATCAGAAGAAAATGATACAATACAAAAGGAATTGCGGTTCGAAAAAAGAGGTAAAAACCGATACAAATTAAAAAGAAAGAAAGAAAAATAACTACACGGGAAGCCCACCATACTACACAGACGTTGACATATCGAACACAACAACACAAGTCTCTCCTTAATCCATTAACGAAGATGTTTAGAGATAAAAGATATACGATAAAAACCAAACATTCCCAGTGGGGTTAAGCCTGAAGATATACGGTACTGAGTGGCCGGGTAAAGAAGATAATCCAGGACTTACGAGACCATATGTTGGTATTTGTTATTTATGCATAGTTGCGTCTCGGATTTTCTTTCGCAGTAGGTCGCAAAGGTATATGTAGGCCTATATACTCCGATCGACTCTTTTTTACTTGTTTTTACCTCTCTCTATTTGTAGTTTGAATTATACTTGTATCAGCGTGAGCATTCCGCTACAATATTGTAATTTAGTTTTTCATCGACAACGTTTGGATGGGTGTAATATTGGAATGTGTGATACTAAAGGAAGGAGGAGAAAATGGGAGAAAGGGAGAGAATAAGGGAAAGAGAGAACAGGAGAGAGATGAGAGAAAGGGAATAGATAACCAATAATAAAAACAGGAACACCATGTAACCTAAAGGATAAAAAAAAATTCTACAATGCATTCCTCTCCTAAAAGGATGTTTTGACCGGGCCCAACCAAGAGGAATCCCTGTGTGGTTTCAGGATACAACCAGCGTGACCTTGTAGAAGAGGACACGCAGGAATCCCCCCCCCCCTGCATAGGTACTAGTGTGAGGCCCTACCTGCTTACGGGAATAGAGTCACGTAGGCACTTCTATGTATGGAAGGCAATGTATGCATGTCCAACGAGCGTAACTTTTAACTGGCATTGGGTATTGCCAAGGACGGTTAAGTTCAGAATAGAAAATGACCAGTTTCGAGAGGAAAAATGCCTACTTTTCGAGGTAGTTTATCCTAATCGGTTTAAGTTTGAGTTTCTGAAGTACATGAGCGAGTGGACTTAACACTAGTGTTACCTTTGGTTTTCTTTATAATTAAGTTGTTTCTTCTGGTACCTGCTCTAAATTCAGAGACGCACCTGGAATGCCTTGTTCGGCAAACTAAGAATACCTTGTGTTAAATAATCTCCAACTACCTATCTCCCTATCCATTTATTTCTCTTCTCTTCTCTCTCTCTCTCTCTCTCTCTCTCTCTCTCTCTCTCTCTCTCTCTCTCTCTCTCTCTCTCTCTCTCTCTCTCTCCTCTCCCTCCCTCCCTCCCTCTCTCTCTCTCTCTCTCTCTCTCTCTCTCTCTCTCTCTCTCTCTCTCTCTCTCTCTCTCTCTCTCTCTCTCTCCCTCTCCATCTTTCCTTCTCTCTCCTTCTATCCATTTATTTGTCGCTACTCTCTCTCTCTCTCTCTCTCTCTCTCTCTCTCTCTCTCTCTCTCTCTCTCTCTCTCTCTCTCTCTCTCTCTCTCTCTCTCTCTCTCTCTTCTCTCTCTCTCTCTCTCTCTCTCTCTCCCTATCTCTCCCCCCCCACTCTCTCTCCCTCCTCCCCCCTCTATCTGTCTCTTCCATTCTCTCTCTCTCTCTCTCTCTCTCTCTCTCTCTCTCTCTCTCTCTCTCTCTCTCTCTCTCTCTCTCTCTCTCTCTCTCTCTCTCTCTCTCTCGCAGCAGTAACAGAATCAACAAGAATAACAACAAACAATATATGTATGTATGTATATATATATATATATATATATATATATATATATATATATATATATATATATGTATGTATATACATATATATATATATATATATATATATATATATATATATATATATGTGTGTGTGTGTGTATGTGTGTGTGTGTGTGTGTGTGTGTGTGTGTGTGTGTACCATCAATGACAAGAATGACACTCGAAAAGAATATAAATTTTGCTTGATATATACAACAGAGACGTCGCTCTGTGCGCACTCATTTAGAACCAAACAGTTGCCAGGTAAGCATTAACTTTTTGTGAATGGGACGATCAAGTCTCTTATTTGACCTGAGGGAAATGGATGAAAAATTCCGTGGGGTGTGAGCTCTCGCCTGCGTGCGGTGGTTGTGTGTGTGTGTGTGTGCGTGTGTGGGCGTGTGTGTGAAGGATCCACCACTCTCTCTCTCTCTCACTCTGTCGCTCTTCCTTTCATTCTGGTATTCGTTTTTTTTTCTCGTTTTTTTTTTCTTTCGATCTCTTTCTCTTTTTTTTCTCTGTCTCTCTCTGTCTGTCTGTGTTTTACTCTCACTCTCCCTCCCTCCCTCTCTCTATATATATGTGTGTGTTTGTGTGTGTGTGTGTCCTTATATGTGTATATACATGCATACATACACACACACAGACACACACACACAGACACACACATACACACACACATGTACATATATGTGCATATATATGCATATATATATATATATATATATATATATATATATATATATATATATATATGAATATATATACATATGTATAAATATATGCATACAATACACACACAAACACATATACACAAACACACAAACTCAAACACAGAAACACGCACACACATGCATGCATACCTGCGAGTGCATGCGTGAGTATGAGTGCTTGTGCGCGAGGCGGCATTCCCTAAGATCGAGGATAGTCGGCCTTTATCAGTACAAATAAGAGACTGTCCCTTTCTGGAACATCACCCACGCCCCTCGCTCAGCCTGAGATGCGAAGGTCAACGAGAAAGTAAGTTTCCGGTTTAGTATATATATATATTTAAATTTTGTCTTTAATTCTTTTACGTGACATTATGAAGCGGATATTTCCAAATGCTTTTGAGGTATTTACGTTTGTGTATGTTAACTAACTTCCTCTTTATGACTCTTTTTGCGCAATGGAGCAGATATTTATGTATAATTTCACAGAATAACATAAGCTATCAAGCTTTGACTGAATTAAAAAAAGGAAAAAAAATGGAAATACATTGATCAATTTCCTGCACAGATAAACAAAGGATCAGACGCTTATATAAAAGCAAATCCCACTTTACCGAAGAGACTCGAACCCCAAGAGATCCCAGCGCCTTGAAAATCGAAATTACTTTTATTACCATAAGAGGTAGGCCTACCATCCGGGGCTCGTGCTCGAAAAAGAAAGTTCAAACACATGGCCTTGAGTAGCCTTGTACAGTCGCGGGGTAAGTGGATGGCGGCTGCAGCCAGATATGTCTCAGTCGACCTCTAGCTCTCGTGACTGGAAGATCCCCCGCCCCCCTTTCTTGTTTCGCCTGTGAGTGTGTTGGTGTTGCCTCCTATGCCAAGCGTGGTATAGCCGGTGCGTTTCTCTTCGCGGTGTGATATGAACGTGTTCGTTATGCTTTATTTTCCATGCTATGGCACGTCTCCTATGGAAATGCATGGAGAAGGAAAGGACAGTCAGTTCGTCGCACTGTTTGATTTGGGCATCGGAAAAAAATGCCCAGGTGCCCTTTTCCCCTTGCCCGGCCGTCGATGGTCGTAATATGCATTTTTATTTGTCAGATTTATTTAAATAGCTGAAAGATAGGATAAGTGGCCGACAACAAACATTAAATATCACAAGAAAATTAATAGTATCAAGAACAACAGTGGACTTCCCTGCAGGCATTCTCCGATTCCTAGCAGAAGAAATAAAAAAAACTATTCAGTTGTGTTTTGATAAAGCAAGGGCATCTTATGCGCTGAAAAGATTGATTTTCATTCATAATTTTGCCTCCATTCATAAAACCCGTTCACGGCTGGCGCGGTGATGGGGACGCCTCGGTCCTCTTCGGCGGCTTTAGAGTTATGTTCTTGTTCACCATCATCGTTATTTTATTCTTCTTATTATCATCTTCATCGTCATCGTCATCATCATCACCATCACCATCACCATCATCATCATCATCATCATCATCATCACCATCGTTGTAATTATTTTCATTAGTTTTATTCATACCATTCTTATCATTAGTATTATTGTTACAAGGAACTATTGCGATTATCATTAATACTCTTCCTAGAACAATTAACACCATTGCTATTATTACTGTCATTTTACTATCGCAATTACTTTCATCGATGTCATTATCATTTTCATTATTTGTATCATAATCTTTATCATAATTATCATTATTGTTATTATCATCATTGTTATTCTTATCTTATGACAATTATCATTAACGATGCCAATATCATTATTATTGCAATTATCATCACTATCATTACCATTATAATCAATTTTGTTATTATCATTATTACTATCATCATTATCATTATTATCATCATCATTATCATTATTATTTCCAATATTATTTCATCATTTTATCTTTTTTCATCATTTTATTAGTTACTGTATATTACGTAGTATTGACTGTCATATATATATCAGTATTAGTATCATCATTTTTGCTTTGTTGTTATTCTTGTCATTCTCATAATTTTCATCATTACAATCATTATGACATTTTATCGCATTGTTTACGCATTATTGTTATCAGTGTTATAAGAATAAGCATGTTTATCACTAATATGGTTTGTACTTCAACGTTTTACTAGAATTATATTCAAATGAACAAACGAAGCAACAGAGAAAGGGGATTGCTTACTTAGGGAATTATGTAATTATTTAATTCAAGACTTGATCGTAAATCGACTCAGGAGATATATTATGAATGAAAATCGGTATAAATTCTGTGAATGGAGATGAGTACAAATAGCATAATGTAAATGTGCATAAAAAGTAGAGATTGTATTCCCTTTCCTTCGATAATAAAGGAAAAAAAACATTGTAAAAAATGGATATACAAATCAATGTAAAAATCTGAAATTGGTTGTTTTTATTTTAAAGCAAATAACCGACAATGAGCTTTTCTGTTAAAAATTTTACGTGAATTAGTTTTAGGGATTTAGTCTCATGGAAGTTTGCATCGTCATTTGACTTCTTCAGAGGATCTCGTTAATTGCATATCTGCATTATTTTTTCTTTATTCTTTCGTATTTTATTTGTATACGCCACATCAACGGATAGATACAAAGTCTACCTCTCCCTCTCCCCCCCACTCCCTCCCTAACCCTCCTCTCCCCCCTCCCCACCATCCTTAGTAACACCGCGTCACCCCCCCCCCCAGCACTGACAGGGCCCGGAACCCCTACAGTCAAAAGGCCGGTACAGTCTTCCCCAATGATCCCCTGACAGTTGCCAAACACCTATTTAACAGCGGAATTAGAGAAGGAAAGCATCCAAGGTGAAAGGTGACTGAACGCAGGACCTTGGAGGAGAAAGGGGGTGGGGTATGGAAGGGGCGGGGCGGAGGGGCGGGCACTGATAAGGGATGGGAAGAGGGTGGGGCTCGGTATGATATCCTGTATGATGGTTAAGATAAAACGCTAGCAGATGCACGTGGATAGACCGCGTGCAGGGCTTTGGCGTAGTCTACAGTGCAAGTGATTCTCATTATGATTAAACTTCAGTGTCTCTTCAGTTAAATGTTGGGTCTATATTTCTTTTAAATCTTATAGCTTTCATTTGAGGGATAAAGATGCAATACACAAGGGCATAAGCTAATTAATGTCTCCAGATGATCTTAAAATGATCTGAAACTCCGCGCCATTAAGTAAAATGGAAACATGTATTATTGTTATTATTATTATTATTATCATTGTCATTGTTATTATTATTATCATTTTCATCGTCATCACCATCATTCTGAAAACAGACTCGGAGGAAACTTTAGGTCAAATAATTTTAATACTTTTATTCTTGGCTTTTTAAGAACGTTCATAAGTGTATAGAATGTATACATATATACACATAAACACACACACACACACACACACACACACACACACACACACACACACACACACACACACACACACACACACACACACACACACACACATATATATATATATATATATATATATATATATATATATATTTATATATATACATATATATATACATATACATATATACATATATATATATACATATATATATATATATATATATATATATATATATATATATACATATATATATATATATATGCATATAAAATGAATCTTTACATATCAAATAAAAAATAGGTTTAGTTATAGATACATAGATAAGTACATATAGTAGTACATATAGTACATGAACATGATAGAAATACACGTTCTGGTTGGTAAAAGGCCAACGCTTCAAATAAGATCAAACCCAACGGAAGCCATAAGAGAAATTCGCGCGAAAATGCCCTAACGAAAGAAAAAGTATCCGAGAAAACCTTGCCAGAGGAAAGAATCTTTCTAACTATTCGTAGCCTGAAAGCAAATTGTTTTGACGGCGGCGTGAAAAGGAGGAATATGATTGGTCGGCGCCGCAGGTCGTGGGATACAGGCCCCGCCCCCTTCAAGCGAGCGCGGGATCATTTATTAGTCACCGTAAGAATGTTCTCGTGAAAGTATAATTTTTTTTTTCTTGTTTTGATGTCTTTGTTGTTTTAAAACTTGGATGAATGACTGACGCTTTCGATTTATATATATATATATATATATATATATATATATATATATATATATATATATATATATAGAGAGAGAGAGAGAGAGAGAGAGAGAGAGAGAGAGAGAGAGAGAGAGAGAGAGAGAGAGAGGAGGGAGGGAGAGGGAGAGAGAATGTATATATATATATATATATATATATATATATGTAAATATATATGTATATATATACATATATATATATATATATATATATATATATATATATATATACATACATAATTTTTATAAGTACTGCATCTAAATTCAGTTTTATTTGAATTTCTAAGAGTATTATTCCTTTCCTCTGAATTTACTCATGTTTATATAACAAAACTGAAA
>NC_091579.1:12723276-12733276 GCF_042767895.1 Penaeus vannamei
ACCTGCTCCTGCTTTCGGGCGTCGGTCCAGCCTATCACCTGAAGGAGCATGGCGTGAGTTGTAGATAATTATGTGACTTGTCAATACATGTACGACTCCTATTATCATTCTGTTATAAAGTTATTTTTCGTCTACAGTATTATTCTCAGTTATATTCAGTCTTGTTTTTTTTCTTTCACACTAATATGTAATGCCTATTCTTCATAATTGGCTAAGCAGCCAAGCGAAACTCGAAGTCAGATACAAACATAATTTTTAATATTCTTAAAGCTACTCATACGGTGTGTTTAAAGCAAACGAGTCATGGCGAGACAAATAAAATGAAATCAGTATGAGTCATAATTCGCCACCTCAATTTAGCATTGATATCTATGGAACTCTGAAAAGAGCGTTTACACCGGGCGAGTTGGCCTCAGGCGAGTCGGTTTCTTCGGACTGAGGCCTGAGTCGCAATGAGGTGGCCATGGCGTGAGACGCATGCAGTTAGAGTTCCTGATAAATTTAGTGCAAGAGCGACTTGCATTTGATGATCCCAGTTACCACAGCCACTTAGATCGTGATTCCATGGCTTCTCTATGGAAAGAGTTACTGCTGCAGTGAGTGACATAGGTAAAAAGGGTTTTGGTCATTGTAATTTGTACAATTACCAAAACAATAAAACTAATTCCTAGAACAATCGATCATGGTATTTCAGAGCTCAGATTGAGAAACAAAATATTCTTTCAATATGTCACGAACTTCAATAGATTCTGTTGTAGGCTTCGTGTTTCTGGTTGCTGTCGGAGCTGAGGTTGAATTGTGTAAATGCGTTGATCATGGGCATTATCATGATTGTAATTTATATCTTTTTCGTGTTGAATGAATTTATGAAGTAGTCAAACGATTTTGTTTTAAAAAAATCACTTACCATCTTACTCCAAACTCCAAAGGACTCCCACAATTTGCCTCATACAGTCTTGACTCGCCTAGTGTAACCGCAGCTCTAAAGAAGGCCATTGAAAAAAGATTTTCATTTTGAACTCATCGTAACTTACTTGTTTTACATATCAGGCAACTGGTAATTTTGAATATCCAGTCGAAAAAATAAAACTATTTACGGCTTTCATATCAACCGCTCAACAAAGAAAACCCCTTTGAAAACTCCTACCCTGATTTATCCATGGCACGATTCTCCCACGCACCAAACAGCAGTTCTTTAAATCCAACACAAATAAGTCTCCAATTCCAATTCTTCGCGCTTCTCTCAGATCCCCGTGGTTGTAGATCTCCCCGGGGTTGGACAGAACCTCCAAGACCACCCTAATGTCCCGGGACTCGCTTGGACTGTCACCAAAGGATCTTCGTTCAACTACCTGACCCTCGCCAACCCCAAGCACGTCCTGGATTACGTCAAGAACAGACAAGGTATCGTGTCCTGTGAACATTGTTGTATTTATCAACCTTTTCCGATGGCTTGATCACACGGCAAGCCTCTCCCTTTCATACTATTCGCAGAATAAACCACTCGCAAAAAATAACAATAACAGTATTTAAGTACATACATAAACAAAACAAAAAATCAACAACAATAATTAAGTAAATGCATAAACAAAACAAAAAATCAACAACAATAAGTAAATACATAAACAAAAAAAGTCAACAATAACAATATTTAAATACATACATAAACAAAATAAAAAATCAACAATAACATTAATTCAGTACATAAACAAAAAAAATAAACAATAACAATAAGCAAATGCATAACCAAAACATACCATTAAGAAAATCATCATATTTCCCTTGCCTTCTCCCTCTCTTCTAGGCCCCCTGACCTCGCCCGTGGGCACAGAGGGCAATGCATGGCCTCCTTCCCCCGTCGGAGACCCATACTGGCCCGAGATACAGCTTGCCTTCGTCTCAGGGACCCCGGCGACAGATTTCGGCCTCGTTCTCCCGGGAACTTTTCGATTCAGGAAGGAGGTGCGGTAGGCCTAGGGTCCTGTTGGGAGATCGATTAGCTTCTGTCCATTTTGTATTGTTTGTGTATTTATCTATTTATTATTATTATTTTTTAGGGGGGGGGGGTCTTATTATTGTGACTTGTGAATAAATAAGAATGAGAATGAATATCTGTACAAAGAAGGGTAAGTTAGTATTGCAGTTTCTATCTCACACAGATACATAAACACACTAAACTGCGCCAGAGAAGTTCAAGACATTCAGAAAACCGACACAGACAAACAAATATAAGCGTCTTCAATCACATAACCTACTCTAATCACATCCCCTTCATAACCACACACCCTGAAACAATAGATAAACAAGCAAGTACACAAATAGTTAAAATAAAACAATAGATAAACAAGCAAATACACAAAGAGATAGAATAAAACAATAGATAAACAAGCCTATACACAAATAAATAAAATAAACCAGTCCCCCCTCCCGCTCCATTAACAACCGTTCTCTCTCAAAAGCTGTACCACAATTTCTACAAATCGATTCTGGGCAAAGAAGGTTTCTCTCTCGTGCCCCTCATTAACCGGCCGAAGAGCAGAGGGTCGGTTACACTCCGGTCCCGCGATCCCCTGGCCGACCCGCTCATCGACACCAACTTCCTCGCCGACCCTGACGACGCGGCTGTTCTTGTGAGAGGTGTGTTGGAGTTTCTTTTGTTTTCTTTGTGTGTGTGTGTGTGTGTGTGTGTGTGTGTGTGTGTGTGTTTGTGTGTGTGTGGGTGTGTGGGTGTTGTATTTTGCATGTAAGAGACGCTTGTTTTATTTGTTTAATTTTCAAAAATTTCATTCCATTATCATTACTATTATTTTAGGTAAGAGGCATTTCTGTAATTTATGTATTGGACAGTTTTAATTATTTCCCGTCAATGTTTTTGTTTTCTTTTAATATTTATCTACAAATCCCTGTGAGAGCAATATTCCAAAGAGATGTCTGAATGCCGTTAATATTAATCATATTATCAATACCATATTTCATAAAAGGACAAAGCAAAGTCATCAAATATTTTTCAAACTATGTCAATATTCTCGATACAACGGTACAGACTCATATCTCAGTCTAATAATTAATCTTTTACTTTCTTGAATTATGCTTTTTTTTCTTTTTCTTTTTTTCTTAAACATCAATACCGACTTTTGACTATTTCAGGCGTAAAATTCGCGCTGGAGGTGGGGTCGGCGCCAGCACTGAGACAAGAACACGGAGCCAAATTCCACGATAAGGTAGGCGATTCCACGATTTTGTATCATATTCCAACACTTATGTTATATTTCGTGACAAAGATGAAATGGCGAAGAACTTAACTGATGATTTACTTATTTATCTATTTATATATTCATGATTTAAAAAGAAACTATCGAAACAGTAAAATAAAATACATTTTGAATGTACATTTATAATAATGATAAAATAATAATAGTAATAATAACAACAATAATAAAAATAACAATAATAATAATAATAATAATAATAATAATAATAATAATAATAATAATAATAGAAATAACAATAAGTATAATAATAATTTTAATAGTAATTATAATAATAATATTAATAATAATAATAATGACAATATTAATAACGTTTTTTTCCCTTCCAACGCCTCTCCCGAAACAGCTGTTGCCAGAGTGCGCGCACAACAAACCTTTCTCAGACGCATATTGGGAATGCTACGTTCGTTACTTCACCCACACTTCGTATCACCCCGCTGGAACGTGCAAAATGGCACCCGAATCTGACCCTTATAGCGTAGTGGATCACAGGCTTAGGTGAGATATGTGTTGTTTTGATTTTCGTTTGTTTTTGTCATATTTTAGTTGATTGTTCTTGTGATATGTTGACTTATTTGGATTGATTTGTGTTGTGTTCTTGTTTCGTTTTGTGTGTTATTGGTATTAGGCTTAAAATCGTCATCATTATTGCTGTTATGTTCTCCACTGATTCATTACCATTCTCTTGTCATCATAACCATCATCACCGCCTCCTTATCGTCATTATACTATCACCATTACCACCAACACGTTATCATAGTCACCACTACCTTATTATGCTCGTCTACTCCAACACCGTCACACGACCATCACAGTCACCACCTCCTCATTATTATACATGTAACCTCATCCCTCTTATCGTAATTATCTACACTATATATTATTCCCTCTATCTTCACCACGAGTCAGATCGAATTTTCTCACCTTCAGCCCGCGATTTAATCTCACTATTTATTTAAACCCATCCTCCTCTTCATCACCCCAGTCAACATCCACCACCAGTCATCACCACTTACCACAACCACACCACCCACCACCAACCATAGCCACACCACCCACCACCACAGTCATCAACACCTACCACAACCACAGTCATCACCGCCAACCACTACCACACCACCCACCACCACATACCACAACCACACCACCCACCACCAGTCATCACCACCAACCACAACAACAACACCCACCACCACAGTCATCACCGCCCACCACCTTAGTCATCATCACCTACCACCTTAGTCATCACCACCCACCACCACAGGCATAAGCACCCACCACATACTCCCTCCCTCCCCACCAAACGCCTAAAATCCCCCCCCTCTCCCTCCAGACTGCGGGGCGTGACTGGCCTCCGCGTGGTGGACGCCTCCATCATGCCCCTGGTGGTGTCCGGAAACACTAACGCAGCCGCCATCATGATCGGCGAACGGGCGGCCGATCTAGTGAAGGAAGACTGGGGCGTTCCTGTCTATGGATAAGGGCCAGGCAGGAGCTTGGGAACGAGAAGGATGCAGCGCCGAAGGATGGATATGTTTGGGATATTTGTGTCTTGAGAGTTTCGTGTGTAAAGGAGGTTAGAGAAGAGTGGATTGTCTTTGAGGGCAAGGGTTACCAGCCAGAAGGATATAGAAGTGGATGGGTATGTTAGGATAAGGCTTTTTCACGTCCGAAGGAGGTTAAAACAGAGGGCATTGATGACTGAGTTCTTGTCTATGAGTAAGAACAAGGCATAACAACAAGGCTTTATAACTAGATGGGTTTTTCGGGATAAAGATATTTGCGTCCTGAAACCCTTAGGAAATGAGGTTAAATAGAATGCTGAGAAGACTTGTGTTTTTGTCAGGGGATAAAAGTCAGAACTGGCAACATAGTTATACTAATAGGCATTATTATTATTATTGATTATTATTATTATTGTTATCATTATTATAAACATTATTATTATTATTGTTATTATCGTCATCATCATCATTATTATTATTATCTCCTTTTATGAAGATATAGTTCAATTTTAAGTTAGATGTTAGAGTCAAAACAGGTTTGGTATAGAAAAGACGTCCAGGGAATGTTATAACTAGTAAGAGAACCTTCATTATGGGAGATAAACGGGAAAATTCGTTAAAGGATGAATAACAATGCATAATTAACGCCCTTGTTCAAGGATTTACAAATTAACCTGGAAATAGCAAACAGAAAATTCAACACAAATAACTTGGAAATACAGATAGATAAATGTTACTCAAAAAATGATACTTGATATTGGGGTTGTGCCAAAAAATTAAGTAAAGATACATGAAGTGCATAATTTATTTCTCGGGCAGTAACAAGTTATGGTTTACGCCAAAGAAAAATCTGGCGAAAATTCCCAGTGCTTTTGATCTGTGTTGATGGGTTATAATCTTGTTTCATATTTACCATTGGGCAGAATATATGAAATTAAATTTGTTGTTCTTGGTTTGTTATTGTGGATGTAAACATGTTTGTAGATGTGTTATGTTTTCCCTTTGTTAGTTTACATTTTATTATGTGGATAGTATATTGTATGGAAGACAAGCGAACATATACGTGTGCGTGCGTGCGTGCGTACGTGTGTGTGCGTGTGTGTGTTTGTGTGTGTATGTGTGTGTGTGTGTGTGTGTGTGTGTGTGTGTGTGTGTGTGTGTGTGTGTGTGTGTGTGTGTGTGTGTATGTGTGTGTGCGTGTGTGTGTGTGTGTGTGTGTGTGTGTGTGTGTGTGTGTGTGTGTGTGTGTGTGCATGCGTCTGTGTGTGTGGAAAGGTGCAGTAGATGTAGATGTGCAGGGAAAAATAAGTCAAAGATGTAAATTCGTGTGCTTGTTTGTATGTCATAGATGTTTGTGTATTGACAACTAGAACTGTATGGATGATATACATAGATGTTGACCACTAGATATAGATGTATGTTGATAGATATAGATATGTGTAGATGTCCAGATAGAAACAGTATTATTATTCGTAGTTGTGCGGGCGTACAGGTGATGCCAGTGCTGAAAGTAATCGTTAGCAAAGTAGAACGCATAGCATTACGTCGTTTCCACTAAAGCAAAACTTGTGAAACAACTAGGTGGAATTTTCATTATCAAACCATTATCATTTTTACATTTTAAACTGTAACTAGAAAGTATTTTGCATGGGAAACGTGTACGTGCATGCGTGTGTGTTTGTGTATGTAGACAGATGTAGATGTATGCGTAGATAGAGATATACATGTGTGTGAATGCAGATAGATGTTTGTGTATGTTGACATATAGCTGTATGTATTTAGACAAATTCGTAGATTTACAGATAGATAAAGGTATTTGTATGTGTGCATAGACATAGATCGATAGATGTTTTTGTATGAGTGCGTAGACTTATAGATAGATAGATAGAGGTACTTGTATGCGTGCTTAGACACAGATAGATAGATAGATAGACAAATATTTGTATGTGTGCAGGCGCACGCTGACTGTTGTTGAAAGTAATTCTTGTCAAATGACCTGAATTCTTATACTGGATGTATTTTTGTTCCTACTTAAGTAAAACATAAAACAATTGAGAAAGTTTTTGATTTAACAATTCCTTTTATTATTTTCACTTATAACTTTGGATTCTGAGAGTGAATTACGTGAATGTTGACGTTCCATGTTCCTTTCTGTGTTGACCTTTTTTGTTATCTATTACTAATTGCAATGTCTTATTATTCACTACCCTTAAAACAGTAAAAGTGGAAAACTGACATAAAACAATAAAATATAAAAGAAAAAAATGCAAATTAGTAAACAAGGCACTGGGTCATCGAGGGTCACTCTCCGAAAAAATAACTAAAACAAATTCCTCACCTCCTTTGTTAATGTAACTTCACAACCACTTAACTTCAATGGCAAGAGAGACCCTTTCCGGGGGGCCCTCACAACCCATCAGGCCCACGTCAGTTCTTACGCGAGAAAATAAAGATGTTCATTCTATTGTGAATATTGTTAAAAATCAATTCGAAATGTTAAATGAACATACTTGCAAAAATATTATTGACTTATAAAGCAAAGAAATAGCAAGTTTACGTAAAAGATACAATGTAAAGCCTATATAAATACATAAACTCTAGTATATCAAAGTTGTAAGCAGATATTATAAAGAAATAAAATAACACCAGAAATTAATAAAAAAAGGGCTTCTGAGTATTACAAAGATGGAGATAATAAGATTATCAATATTCTGATGTAAAAATCCAAAGGGATTTAAAACATATCTTGAGGTTGCCTTTTCAGGGTGAGAGACAGGTGCCAGTAAAGAATAAAAAACGATATACATTTATCACATAAAAATGAAATATATAGCGTGTGGCAACACTGTTTCCGGGCATCTCACGATAAAATGTTTGTTCCTCGGGCTTCGGCGAAGTATAGGCGGCCCAAGTTCATGGTGTGGAAATGAGGGAGATGCAAGGGTGATTATGGCAAATCAAAGTAATCTCTCCCCTCGTCTCCGAGGAAGATATATAGCAAAATGTCACCACGACGCGGCTACTACAGGAGTGTTGCCACCTCGTGGTCATCAGTTTCACACAGAGAGGGAAGTATTCATATACTTGTGGGAGAATAAAGCTGAGATGAGATATCTAGTGTTTTTATACCTCCTAGAGTGAGACGACGTATTTTGCGAAGTCATCCACGACATCTGGAAAATCTTCACTTCGTATGTTTCGGCAGTATAGAGCGCAGGAAAAACTTATTTGGATCTTACACCGTTAATTTCTAACCTTAACCAATTAACCCAGAATAGTCATCCCAAGAGTCATCGCGAGTCATCGTCATCTGAATAACTACAGACCTTGATTACGACCACCATCCGACGGTCTTTTTCGTTATTGCCATGATATGTTACATGTTAAAGGCGAAACCCTTGTCCCACCACCTTGCACACTGCCGAGCCAAGATGGAAATCATCTCAGTTTCAAATGACTTCCCTTGAGTCCAGCTGCATTTGTCATGTGATTATCGATTATAGTTTTTTTATTGGTTTCTAGTGTTTATCATCACGTCACGATTAAGTACGATTCCGGTTTGAACATTTGATTTCCGTTCAGTTATTTCGTCGCTTTTTCGATTTCTCGGCATTTTTATTTTCTGTGAATAAGAAGAATGTGTATGATGGAAAACTGAAGCTTTACATCGCCTCTATTATCCTTATGATTAGTTTGCGAAAGAAGTTCCATAAGAGAAAAGTATATTAGAATGTTTCGCCCTGTCGGTGGCAAGGTCAGATTCTTCAGGTTTAGGTTTCATTTACAGTAAGACCATCACATATCTTAGATATATATTCACTTTGGTGATTAGTTAACGATGAAAAAAATCTCTCCCTCCCTCCCTCTCTTTCTTACTCACTCAACGCAATCAGTCACACACACACTCACACACACACACACGCACGCACGCGTGCGAATAACACTTTCTTTTAATGCCAATTATTTTTGCTTTTCCTTATTGGAAGTCTACTCCCTCTACACCGCATTTGTACATATATATGCTGGCACTTAAGAAAAATATTTTACCATATAGTGGTTTAATATCTTGTTTTTCAATTTGTTAATTATCCCAAGAAACTCCATGAAAACTGACACAGCAGACGGATGAGTGTTTATGTCACGTTCAAGAAACGAAACAGAAAACGTGCCTCGGTGAAAGCAGCGGGCAAGGTCATCGTCCCAAGGTCATCATCCCGGGATAATAGAGGGCTGTCAGTTTCGGTATTTTGGTTACATTTAGATGACGTTGTCGGTACACTGTTGCGTATTCGTGAAGTGGTCTTTATTCAAGGAGGCACTGTCGGTGTTTCGATTTCATAAACTATAAAGCTTATTTACTCCTCCGTACAATAAAAGAAATTTGTTATGGTTTGCAGTTTCATTAACTTTAAAAAAAATGGTTGTAGTATAGATATTTTTAAAGACTGACTCTTTACTGGTTTACACAGTCTTTAGTTGCTCTCTCTATTTCCTTTCTATTTTCTCAAACAAATGAAGAAAATTCTATCAACTGTGGCAGTCAGTCAACGCATTCGGTGGACAGAGTCGGGGTTACCAAAGAGCTTCAGTGCTGTACGAGGCTCGGCAGAAGTGAGAAGGCTCCAGTCAGCTCTCTTTGGTCATAGAAGGTAGAGTGAAAACTTGTATTTAAATGGCAGTGCTTTTCAGCCCAAGTGAACGAGAACTGGTGAGGGATGGGTAGGAGTACTACCTTTGTCAAGAATTCCGCCTGTTAACGAAAGTAGTAAAATCTGGCAATGAGGAGTGAAGAAAAACACGTTGGGAGTGTTAGTGTAGAGTAACATTCTTCTCGTTAAAAGGCGACTAATAGCACTGATACCTTTTACATTCTACGTTCAGTGTAGAATCGCAGCCAAGGTCTATAGACATTGTTCGCAGCAGTTCTCTTGGGCATCAGTCTCGAGTCTTCCAAGATGGGAGGAAGAGATGCACCTGTTAGGATAGGAATGTGGGAATTACATAATGTTACAAAGTGCATCTTGTAACGTCATGAAGAAAGTACCATATTCTTTCGTTTAATTTTCTCCAGTGAAATGTCAGACTGCATGTTGTGCTGAAGAACGGACAAAATCTAAAAGCAAATTTGATGCAGCTTTTCGAAGCAGCCGCTTTGTAACGCAAGTACAAGCACACATATATCTAACATTAAACGCCTGCAGCACACACATAAACATACATACATAT
>NC_091579.1:12740776-12758276 GCF_042767895.1 Penaeus vannamei
ACTTTTGCCATGGTTTCACATTCGGATTTTTAAAATTATGACACCTTAAGCCATAACGTAATAATAATAAAAAAAAAAAATATATATATATATGTTCTTGTTCACTGATGACTTTGCTTAGTTTAATATATTTTTGTGGGTGAATAGTGTAATTGAAAAGGAATTCTTATGTTATTAACATTAACCATGCAACAATTTCCATGTTCAATTTTGTTCACAATGTTTTGAATTTGCAAAAGATATCTTTAAAAAAATAAACGAATTTTGCTTCCTTATGCACACGCCGTAGTTCCTTCAGTACATTGTACTGACAGCCAACCACAGCACGAGTACTGTTGGTTAGTAAGAATCGGACTTTCCACGGGGTGGTGTCAGTATTGTGAGGCTGTTTTATGGTTGGGACCAGATTTCTAATTATCCGGTAATTCGTTTGATTTCATTGAGTGAAACAGCCCCGAGATGTAAGTATATATATACGTTTATACCTAGTAATTAATAATAACGTATATCAATATTTTCCACATACTATCGTTATCAATACAAACATGTCTGTGATACACATCCAGCCACACAAAGGTACACATCTTTATCCACACACGTATCTACATCACTCCACACCTCCATACATCCATCTTTCTACACACAGAGAGGGAGTGAGAGAGGGCTAAAGGAGAAAGAAGGAACAAGAGAGACAGATAGGGACAGAGACACAGGCGAATTGTATAAAGCATTACAATGAAGCGCACGAATTTTGATAAACTGTTGCTAAAAGCCTCAAACTGGTATCTCAATATTCATATGATTTGACTGTTAGATCCAATAATAGATTCTAATAAAATTCGTAGTCGCATTATGTTTATGTACTCGATGCTTACACTCATATCTCCTGTAATGTATATGTTCTGTATACGTGACGTAACAAGAGATGTGAACATGTATATTTTAGGGCTGATGTACAGTTGGTTACCCGTGCGGCTTTATTCTTTTTCTACACAGAAAACATATGCATGCATATATAAACATTTTTATACCTAGCAGCAATAATGTATATCACTATCATTCCACACACTATCGCTACCAATACTTAATCATCTGGCTGTGATACACAGAACATCTACACAACTCTATCCACACACCTATCTATATTTCTCCACACACCTATATACATCTTTCTACACAAACACATACAGAAAAGGAGAGAGAGAGAGAGAGAGAGAGAGAGAGAGAGAGAGAGAGAAAGAGAGAGAGAGAGAGAGAGAGAGAGAGAGAGAGAGAGAGAGAGAGAGAGAGACAGAGAGAGAGGGGGGGGGGGGGAAGAGAGAGAGATAGCTGGAAAGACAGAGATAAATAGAAGATAGACAGATAGATAAATAGAGAGTTCAACATCTACTCATACACAGACAGACATATAGAGGGATAAATAAATATGGATAGATAGATAGATAGATAGAGAGAGAAGACAAATAAATGGATAGGTAGATTGGTAGTCTGAGATTATTTAACACAAGGTATTCTAGGTTTGCCGAGCACATTCGCGTGAACGACTCGAATGTGTTCGTATGTAAAGAAGAGAATTTACGCCCTAAAACCTCACGGTGAAGAACTGCATATCAACCGTAAGTCATGTTCACATTAACTCGTGCTACCTCTGTACTCACAGGAACTAAACTGTTGACGCTCAAGTACGGGACATATGAGTGGAAGCATCGATTACGTAAACATAATGAAACTACCAGTTTGATCAGAATAAATAACTGGATCTAATATTCAACGCATAAACCTATTAGATGATGATAGTCTTTCCTATATCAATGAAGCTGTGCATACATTTCCCAGTTCTACCTTTTACATTTTACGTTAATTATAGAATTCACAGCAACGTTTGTGGACATCAGTCTCGGGTCTTGAAAGAGGGGAGGACGAAGTCGAACGATTACGATTATCGAGCTGAAGAATAGATAAAATTCAGAAGCATATTTGATACAGCTTTATTGAGCGCCTATATATACATACACATTATTAACAGATATCTCTGCCTACAATGTATATATATATATATATATATATATATATGTAAATACACATATATATGTATATATATGTAAATATACATATATGTACATATATACAACTACACACACACACACGTGTGTGTGTGTGTACATGCGCGTCTGTTTGTGTAGGTGTTGAAAAAATAGATGTATATAGATAGATGTGTAAAGAGATTAGATACGCGAATGGATAGAGAGATGTAGTCTCACAGACACACACACACACACACACACACACACACACACACACACACACACACACACACATATATATATATATATATATATATATATATATATATATATATATATATATATATATAATTATATATGCGTGTGTGTGTGTGAAGATTAGATAAATAACGTCATTATATGCGTGTGAGCGAGCGGATACGTAGGAAGTAACAGTTCTAAAGGGGATTTTTTAAAAAACAAACTAGAACGTAGCATTTTTCAAATGAGGCAAAATATAAAATAGCAAGACGATTTCTGAATTACCAAACCCTGTTATTATTTTTGTATTATTTTGTATTATAATTAACTAAATAGTATTTCGCATGTGGAACATATACATATGTATACACACACAAATATATGTATGTGTGGACAGTTAAACGAACACGCATGCGTTGACAGAAGGATGTACATGGGTGTTTTTGTGGATAGATAAATGCGTGTACGTAAATATAAACTGTTGATAGAAAGATGCTGATATAGATGTTGATAACTATATAGATATCTATGTGCTTATAGAAATTTGTGGACGTACAGATAGACATGTATTATGTGTATGTGGGTTGTCACTAGTCATGAAAGCATTTTTGGTCAAATGAGGACTTTTTATTTTTTACATTGGATGCTGATTTTTTTCTGATGAAAGTTACTGGGGAATTACCGGGAGAGATTCGAATTTACCAATTCCTGTATAATCATAAAAATGTAAACTTGAATTCTAAAACTCCTTGTTCTACTGTAATGTTCCCACTGATATTACTCTTACACTATCACAGTATCATTCCATTAACAGTAATAACCAAGCATCTCGTATATATTATGAGGCACTTCGTTCAGTCTTAAATACATTACACAGATGGTACTTGATTTCTCATGTCATACCTCCCCTGTTTCATTTATTTCAAAATTTGTACCAAAATGGTCGTCGACACACATAATGGTGTTTAAAAAAAAAAGCATCTATTCGTATAAACTGATGATTAGATATTGTGATTGAAAAGGTATTATGTTATTGATATCAGTAATATTAAATAATTCCAATATTCAGATTTGTTTACAATATTTTAAATTTACAAGAAATATCATGACAAATCCAAAGCATTTTACTTGTTAACAACCAGATCATAGTTTCTCCCTCAATCCATTCCCTGTCGTTGGCAGTCAATCACAACACGAGTACTGTAACCAACCAGCGCTTTCGGTGAACAAGAATCAGTATTTCAACTGGACGGTGTCAGTATAGAGAGGCTGGTCTAAATTAGCGCTGTAAATTTAGTGGAAAATTTTCTACTTCCTGAAATCATATGACAGTCGATAGCGTTTTCGAAAAGTTGTTGAACTGACGGCAATGCTTCGGTAGCTATAGATCTGAGCTTAAATAAGGTGTTTTAAGCAAAATACAAAAAAATCACATAATGAATGAGTATTATTACATGGTTTTCATGTTTCCTTCACTGTCAAGCAGAGTATATGACGATTACATTTCGTTATCAAAAGTGAAAGTAATATTGTTGTGATTTGAAAATTTACCCTAGTTTGCCCACTCATCAAAGTAAACAACGAAAAGACATGTCGCGTTAGCCAATCACAACGCTGGACGATAACCAGTGAAAATGCGCGGAAAATAGGCACGGAAATGAGCAGCCCAACAGTGTAGTGACAAGTGAGGTTGGGTGGAGGTTGTAGGTGCAACATTCGGCTCTCTGCGAACAAGGTATTGTGAAAGGCAGTCGTGTTGTTTCCTGAAGTGATATTTAACTTATTTAAGAGAGATATAAGTAATATCGTCTTACCTTTTGAGGAACTGCGTCACCCAAGTAACATGTATAAACGGGTAGTTGTGGGTCAGTTGTTGTGAGACACAATTATTACTACTGTTTAAGATCCTAGC
Organism: Penaeus vannamei; assembly: GCF_042767895.1. Taxonomy (NCBI): domain Eukaryota; kingdom Metazoa; phylum Arthropoda; class Malacostraca; order Decapoda; family Penaeidae; genus Penaeus; species Penaeus vannamei. The sequence goes on from NC_091579.1 coordinate 12,744,953, forward strand.
AATGGGTAAATAACGTGTGGGCTTTTTAACGTGCTATAAGACTATAAGTAATAGTTAACTTTGGATATTTTTATGCATCATTTCGAAATAAGTAGGATATGAAGTTTGTATGTTAAACACAAATACGGTTTATAAGATATGCTAGGTATATACAGGTTTTCTCGGTCGCATTTGAAAACGAGCTAAATGCATCTTTCTATAGATCAGTAATTTCAACACAATATGTGTCAACTTCTCACTCAACCTTTCGTAATAATAGAAGCATGATTTGGGAACTTACAACTTATTTTGACAATGAACATTATAAAGGAAATATAAGTAATTAGCCACAATGATAATAATCGAATGAAATAACAAGCAAATGCCCTAATGAACAGTAGCTGCCGGGAATACATTTCCTAAGGGAAGGGACACAACCGAACTCATACCTTAGGCCTCGGTAACATATCGGATTGCCTTTATAAGGTTAAGGTCTTATCGTGTTGTCACTCTATGAACAAGCTGCGGTTTAAGTTACTTACAGCTACGCGCGTAGATAGTGGGAAATGGACACGGCCATTTTAAAGAGCGGAAAAATTAGAATGGGTTACAACATAGTTTAAGCTGCAGCGGCCTCATAGTCACCGCTAAATGACGAAAATCTTTGGTAAAATTATATCTTATGGTTTTATCATGCATTGTCTTTATAATCTCCGTTCCCTAGTGTATCACAAACATTTCAATTTAAAGAAATATCTCAATTATTGACGATTGGAGAGGTGGGTCCTAAGCCATGACGTCATATCCGGCAATACGTTGGGACTTTCGTTGCGCTACTAAAAGGGCCCAGTGTGTTGACTTTCTATTTTCCACTGTATTGAATTTTATTAGTTCCACTAATTCTATTACTGTTAATAATCCATCACATTACAATTTTCACTCATTACGTGTATGAGTAGAAATATTATGAAGTAATTAAATTTTTCAAAATTATTCAGCTACAAATTGATCAAACATTTTTGTATACTGATGAACATATGTTCTTATGTACTGATGACTTTTTGTTATTAAATAGTGTAGGTGGAAGAAAATTCTTTTGTTATTGATATAATTCGCACAATCATTATTTTGAAATACTTTGAATTTACAAAAGAAATTCCAACAAGTAAAATGTAATTTGCTGGCTTGCGGACCTAAATACTTCTGTTGCTGACTGCCAATCACAATTCGAGTACTGTAGTTATTCAGCGCATTCGTTAAATAAGCGGAATTTCCATAGGTGTCATGGCAGTTAAGCGATGTAATTTTAGGGAAATTCGTCTACTTTTTCAGAAAACGAATGGCACTCGATAGGCAATGCTTCGGTAATTATAAATTTGAGCTTAAACAGGGTTTTAAGCAGAATAAAATCAGAACATATTAACGGATGAGTATCATTATGCGACTTCCATGTTTACTTTACTGACAAAAAGAGCAAATTACATTTTTAAATCAAAAGCGAAATTAATATTTTCGTGATTTGAAAATTTACCCTAGTTTCCCCTCTCATTGTAAACAAAGAAAGAAACGTGATGTTCGCCAGTCACAACTTGGACGATAACCAATATAAATGCGCAGAAAAAGAGCTACGGAAATGAGTGCAGCTCTACTGTGTAGTTAATGGTGAGGTTGGCTGACACTAATAAGGGCAAGCCGGGCGCTTTATAAGTACAGTGAACCCTCGTTTTTCGCGGGGGTTACGTTCCAAAAAGAACCCGTGATAGGCGAAATCCGTGAAGTAGTAACCTTTATTTTTTTTACAATTATTATACAATTAAATACTCTACAATACATTGAAACCAAAGAACAAAACCTTTTACAGGCCCAAGCATTTGTTTAACAAATAAAAGTACTCTATAAACGTTTTTTACAAATAACTACTGTACTGTAAAATAATAATTTTAATCATCAACACGAACTTAATGCTTCATGGGTTTTAGAGAAAATTTGCAAACTTAAATTTGGCAAGCTGTTGTACGTACATGTTCATATTAAACCGTAACGTTATTGACACACAGGTAGAGAAGCGGAGAGACTGTTTAGCCAATCAGAATGCAGAACACAATGCACAATGCAAATCCGTGAAGCAGCGAGAACGCGAAAGGTGAACCGCGTTATAGCGAGGGTTCACTGTATAGGCAAGGCGAGGTTCAGCTTCACATATCCGGCTTATCCTTATCCTTGGGCTAAGGTTGACGGAATAAAATTCGGCTGTCTGCAACCAATTTATTGTGAAAGGCAATTGTGTTGTTTCCAGAAGTGCTTTTCAAAATACATGACCGAGAGATATGAGTAATATAGTATTACCCTTTTGAGGAATTTTGTCAACTAAGAAACATGTATATAAGGGTAGGTTTGAGTCAGTTGGTACTAGATGATAACAAAATACCCTAATGATTATTATTATGGATTAAGATCCTTGGTAAAGGGTAATTAACCTGTAGGATTTTTTTCTATTATAAATACTACTAAACTTAAGCTCTGTATTCACGGCAGAGCAGAGCGTACGACCGCCCGATGCCGAGGCTGTCCGACGCTCTTTTTCAGTTGTGAATACGTGGAGGATTCTTCGTTTCCCTGGGCGGAGGACAGACCCCTGCATGTGACATTGTAGGGACCGATTCCGTGTTTATTATTCATATTTTACCCCGTAATTTCCCTGGTACATTCTAAACTCTTCCCTGTTATTGAGGTCAAGGTTGTCGTTACTGGGGGGGGGGGGGTCCGCTCAATGATTTTGAATATTTGAATGGTTGAGAGTAAGAGGAATCCATCGATATCAAAATCGTCGCGATCCGCCATGGGGAACTATTTTGTAAAATTATCTTGGTTTAATGTAATCGGTAATCGTCGTGTCGTTTACTTGGTTTTCTTTCGCCATTCATTTATCCAACAGTTATCATGTGTTTCTTTCTGTTTTGTATTACTCGTTCTCACCCATGCTTCATATTTGTTTTGTGTTTCGTTTAACTTTTCAAGTTATCACTCCTTCAGCTTCTTCATTATTGATCCACCTTTCTTTATTTCCCTATCTAATTAATCTCCTTCCATGCCCACAGATGAAACCCTGGGGACGGAGCGAGTACTGGGGGCTGGGGGCCGAATACGACCCCGATTGGGTCCTGACGGAGGCTCAGAAGCAGCTGCGCGCGGAGCTCATCGAATTGTGTCGGACCAAGATACGACCCCGGGCGGTGAGATGTGTTTTCTCTCTCTCTCTCTCTCTCTCTCTCTCTCTCTCTCTCTCTCTCTCTCTCTCGCTCTCTCTCTCTCTCTCTCTCTCTCTCTCTCTCTCTCTCTCTCTCTGTTTCTTTTTATTTGTGTCTATGTGCGTGTGCATACACGCACACATATTCATGCATACACACAAATTATAATAACAGTGATAATGATAATAGCAGTTGTAGTAGTAGTAGCAGTAATGATAAGAGATAAATAAATGATAGGAAAAACATAAAAGGATTTCTGAAAATAAGGAGAAAAGGAAAATAAAAGAAAACCCATCTCCCTGCCCTGCCTCTCTCAGCCTCACTTCGACCGCACGTACGAGTACCCGAGGGCGTCCATGAACGATCTCGCCGAGCTGAGACTGCTAGGTCTTCAGGTGCCGGAGGAGCTGGGTGGTCGAGGAGAGAACCACGTGTGTGTGAGCATGGTAGCTGAGACCATTGCCCGCTACGGATGCCCTTCTACTGCTATGGTCTACTGTGAGTGGTGTTTCGTGTGGTTGTGTGTGTGTGGGGAGGGGGTGGGACGGGGTAAAGGAAAAGTAGAATTGTGAGTAGAGGATGAATGGGTTTGAAATTAGATGTTGTTTTTATTTTTATTATTATTATTATTTATTATTTTTTTTTTGTGGGGGGGTGTTACGTTTTCTTTTCTTTGGGGGTGAATGTTGATACTCTTTTTTTCTTCTTTTTATGTTTTAGCATTAGCAATAGTATTTTACCTCAGGGTTCAATTGAAGCTTTTGAAACTATTCTGCAAGGTGGTTTGTTGTGGGTTTGCCGTGGTGGTAAAGTTTTTTTTTCAATGGCTGTAATCGTCGGAGATTCAAATGATATTATAGCTTATAAAGTAGCTTTTATGTGTGTCAGTTAAAGATAAAGTTTCAGAAATCATTATTTTATTAGCTAGACTGTGGACTGTAAGTAGTATACATTTTTCAAGTTATTTTCGTATTATCTCTAACTAGGAAATAAAAAGTATATATAATCCTGCGACTTTCTCCAAATAAAAAAATGAAACAAAATAATTTTCCGATCTTCTCCAAATGTAAGAAAATACTAAAAAGAAAAAACTGGAAAATATGAAAATAAAAAGTTAATGTTTCTAGCAATTTTCCGATCTTCTCCAAAGAGGAAAACACATAAAATAGGAAAATAAAGTGGTAATGTTTCTATTAATTTTCCGATCTCCTCCAGGCATGCACCAAGCGGCAGTCACAACGATGCTGTTCCGACACCACAGCAACCCCCGAATTCGCGATTTGCTCTCCCGACTCGACAAGGAGAAACTGGTCGGCACTGTGGTGTTCTCCGACCCTGCCACTGGTACGTTTGAGGAACAGACGGAACGTAGAATGAGGGTTTATTTAATAATTTTTTTAACATATACTTCCCCTGAAAGAGGTTAATCTGTGTTTACAAGGGACGACAGATTATTCTTCCCCAGCATGTGGAAATTATACTCGTTCCCTATTTTTTTTGTGTGTGTGTTCTTCCTTTCTTCCTCATATCTTCCTCCACTACTTCCTCTTCCTCCTGCTAATCCTCATCCACCTCCTTCTGTCTCCCCTTCTTCCTCTTCTTCCACTTCCTTCTTCTCCTTTTCCTCATTCCACCTCCTCCTTCTCCTTCCCCTTTCTCCTCCTCCTCCTTCTTCTCCTTTTCCTCATTCCTCCCCCTCTTTCCCCTTCCTCCTCTTTTCCTTTCCTTTCCTTCTCTTCCTCCTCCTCCTCCTTCCTATTCCTTCTCCTCCTTTCCTTCCATTCCTCCTTCTCCTTTTCCCTAATTCCTCCTCATTTTCTCCCATTCCTCCTACTCATTTTCCCCCATTCCTCCTCCTTTTCCCCCATTCCTCCTCCTTTTTCTCCCATTCCTCCTCCTTTTCCTCCCATTCCTCCTCCTTTTCCTCTTTTTCCCCCATTCCTCCTCCTCCTTCTCTTTTCCCCCCATTCCTCCTCCTTTCCCCCACTCCTCCTTTTCCCCATTTTTCTTCCTTCCTTTCTTCCCCCACCACCTCCTCCTCCTCCCCCTTCTCATTCCACTTCCTCCTCCTCCTCTTTCCTCTCTTCCTTCTCCTCCTCCTTCCCCTTCTTATTCCTCTTCCTCATGCTCCTCCTCCTCCTCCTTTTCCCCATTCCCCCGCCTCCTTCCCCCTTCCCATTCCTCCTCCTCCTTCCCCTTCCTCCTCCTCCACTTCCTTCCTCCTTCCATTCCTCCACCTCCCCCTCCCCCTTTTCATTCCTCTTCCTCCTCCTCCTCATGCTCCTTCTCCTTCACAGGAACCCACTTCTGGTACCCTCTGTCCTCGAAGGTGCGCCAGATAGACGAAGACACGGTGCAGATGCTGAAGGTGGCTTCTTGGGCGACGAGTGCAGGTCTGGCCGACTGGTACTCCGTGCAGACAGTGAGTCCTCAGCCCGGTCACTCCACCTACTCCAATCTCTCCATCTTCCTCGTGTTTAAGGTATGTTTTTTTGGGGGGGAGGGAGGGGGGAGAGCAGCTTGGGGTTGGTAGAATGTTTGATAAACTTATTTTTCGTGAGTTAGATTCCTGTAAGAAATATGCAACTCAACTGAGGGGAAAAACTCAAATGAACGCGTCGCCCCCACAATATAACATCCTAACGACCTCACTTCACCTGATCCTCACTTCACCTGATCCTCACTTCCCCTGATCCTCACTTCATCTGATCCTCACTTCGCCTGATCCTCACTTCACCTGATCCTCACTTCACCTGATCCTCACTTCACCTGATCCTCACTTCCCCTGATCCTCTCTACCCCTGATCCTCACTTCACCTGATCCTCACTTCACCTGATCCTCACTTCACCTGATCCTCACTTCACCTGATCCTCACTTCACCTGATCCTCACTTCCCCTGATCCTCTCTACCCCTGATCCTCACTTCACCTGATCCTCACTTCACCTGATCCTCACTTCATCTGATCCTCACTTCATCTGATCCTCACTTCACCTGATCCTCACTTCATCTGATCCTCACTTCACCTGATCCTCACTTCACCTGACCCTCACTTCACCTGACCCTCACTTCACCTGACCCTCACTTCACCTGATCCTCACTTCACCTGATCCTCACTTCACCTGATCCTCACTTCATCTGATCCTCACTTCACCTGATCCTCACTTCATCTGATCCTCACTTCACCTGATCCTCACTTCATCTGATCCTCACTTCACCTGATCCTCACTTCACCTGATCCTCACTTCACATGACCCTCACTTCACCTGACCCTCACTTCACCTGACCCTCACTTTATCTGATCCTCACTTCACCTGACCCTCACTTCACCTGATCCTCACTTCACCTGATCCTCACTTCACCTGATCCTCACTTCACCTGACCCTCACTTCACCTGATCCTCACTTCATCTGAATCTCACTTCACCTGATCCTCACTTCACCTGATCCTCACGTCCTCTGATTCCCATTTCACCTGATACTACCCCTGATCCTCACTTCACCTGATCCTCACTTCACCTGATCCTCACGTCACCTGATCCTCACGTCACCTGATCCTCACCTCACCTGATCCTCACTTCCCCTGATCCTCACTTCATCTGATCCTCACTTCGCCTGATCCTCACTTCACCTGATCCTCGCTTCCCAGGACGAGGTGCGAGCGTCGACGGACAACTGGAGCGCCATGGGGATGCACGGGAACCAGTCGGGGCCCCTGGTCGTCGAAGGGAAGTTCCCCCTCGACAGGATGGTCGGCCCGGCAGGAGACGGAGGGAAGGTGAGGATAGAGTAAGGTGACTCGGTGGAGGTCTGGCTCTCTTCCTCCCTTCAGATCATCTTCGTTGTATCCTATTTCAGAAATTCTCATATTATCCTCACCGATCAAATAAAAAAAATCCCTTCAAATCATGCTCATTTTTTCCTCATTATCATATAAAAAAAAAAAAAAAGATTCCCTAGCTTCAGATCATCCTCATTTTATCCTCACCGATCAGGTAAAAATATCCTTCCTTCAAATCATCCTCATTTTATCCTCACCAAACAAAAAAATCCCTAGTCAAGTGGCATAAAAATCAACCAAACACAAAAATCCCTCACATCAAATCATCCTCCTTTTATCCTCACCAATCCAATAAAAAAAAATCCATGACTTCAGAGCAACGACGAATGCGGCATCGTTTACTTCACCAGCCTTGCCTCAGCGTGGAACGGCATCGCCCTCGCTTGCCTCGACGTCGCCAAGAAACACGTGACCCGGAAGGCGCACGCAGACATGGGCATGCGCGTGTGCGACTACCCGACTGTGCAGGTGGGTGGCGGGACTTCAGAACATGTCCACGCAAAAAAATGAATAATGATAATAATAAATAGAATAAACATAAAATTGGTGATGCTTATTTTAAGAGCAGTAAAAAAGACTCCGTCCCTCATTCCCTATTTCCCCTCTCTCCCTCCCTCCTTCCCTCTGTCCCTCTCCCCCTGTCCCCATCTCCCTCCTTTCCCTCCTTTCCCTCCTTTCCCTCCCTCTCTCCCTCCTTCCTTCCCTCCCTCCCTCCCTCCTTTCCTTCCTTCCGTCCTTCCTTCCTTCCTCCTTCCCTCCCTCCCTCCCTCCCTCCCTCCCTCCCTCCCTCCCTCCCTCCCTCCCTCCCTCCCTCCCTCCCTCCCCTCCCTCCCCTCCCTCCCCTCCCTCCCCTCCCTCCGTCCCCACCTAACATTATCATCTCTGTACCATCCGCACCTTACCTCTTATAATCCGCCTTTTCTCTCTCTTATCCTCACAGGATTATTTCGGCGAGTGCATCATCAACACCAACGCATCGAGGGGTCTGTTGCTCCTCCTGTTGCAAGCGGTGGATGCTGCAACTCGGAACAACAAATGGGCGCTGCATTCGGACCTCTCGTTCTTGCCGAGGTGAGTTGCTTTGTTTTTGGAGTTTGTTAGTGTTATCTTTATTGTTGTTGTTGGTGTTGATGTTGTTATTGTTGGTGTTATTGTTCCTCTTGTTGTAATTGTTTTGTTATTGTTGTTGCTGTCGTTATTTTATTGTTATTATATTTTTTTTTATGTAAGAAAATGCAAGTTTGATTGTTGGGGTGTATTTGCAGATCAAGCTTTATTTTACTTGATACTTGATTCGAAAGGTAGTTTGACAGACAGACAAACAAACAAAGACAATTAGAAAGAAAATACCTAGACACATGTCACACTGTTCAATTCGAAATTCCTTTCTCTCGTCAGGACAAAGTTTCAGCACTGGCTTTGGCAAGCTAAGTTTACCGCAGCGAAAAACGTTGTGAAGGTGTCAGACAAAATGCTGTTCGCCTGCGGTGGTTCCGGGTACAGGGTGAGTCCTTGGGGTTCCTTTTCTGTCTGTCTGTAAGTCTTTGCCTCTCTCTCTCTCTCTCTCTCTCTCTCTCTCTCTCTCTCTCTCTCTCTCTCTCTCTCTCTCTCTCTCTCTCTCTCTCTCTCCTTGTTCTAGTCTTCCCATTTTTCTTTTCTAGAATCTCCTTTTCTGCTTTTCAAGAATCTTCCCGTTTTCTCCTTTTTTAGAATCTTCCCGTTTTCTCTCTTTTTTTTAGAATCTTCCCGTTGTCTTCTTTTCTATAATCTTCCCGTTTTCTTTTTTCTATAATCTTCCCGCTTTCTTTTCTATAATTCCGTTTTCTTTTCAAGAATATTCCCGTTTTCTTTTCTATAATCTTCCAGTTTTCTTTTTTCTAGAATCTTCCCGTTTTCTTTTCTAGAATCTTCCCGTTTTCTTTTCTAGAATCTTCCCGTTTTCTTTTCTAGAATCTTCCCATTTTCTTTTCTAGAATCTTCCCGTTTTCTTTTCAAGAATATTCCCGCTTTCTTTTCTAGACGGAACTGGGTCTCGAGAGACTACTTCGGGACGGAAAGTCGGGGTGGGTAATGGGCCCGACTAACGAGGTAATTCGGCAGTTAGTCGGCAAGTCGGCGCTCAACGGATTCGCTTCTTTGGACCCTTGGTAAGTCGGTTTGTATTTTTTTAGCTGTGTCGATTGAGCTCTGTATATATTTATCTCATGTCATTATGTCAACATCACCCTCACATCACCACATACTGTATAATATGTTATATATATATATATATGTATGTATATATATATATATATATATATATATATATATATATAGAGAGAGAGAGAGAGAGAGAGAGAGAGAGAGAGAGAGAGAGAGAGAGAGAGATTTTCTATTCTCGAAAAATGTCTGAATAGATTGAGTATGATTCATTCGCAATATATTTTTAAGGCATTTACCCGGCTAAGTTATTTGATTCTGACTCCTTCTCGACCTCAACCTCGACCTCAGGCAAGAGCGAGCAGACCAGCGAGTCCTCCAGCACGAGATGCAGAAGCTGACCCTGGAGGAGAAAGGCGCCCTCGCCCAAAAACTCCTGCAGGAGGTGGAGGCGCAGAAGGAGGGAGCTGCGTCGCGTCATCCTTACCAGGACACCGACTTCGATAATCCTTTCAACACGAGACCTCCTGCTTGTGTGGCGAAGGTGGGTGGAGGGGAGGAGAGTGGGTGGGTTGGGTGGTTGGGGGAGTGGGTGGCGGGTGGGGAGGGGTGTTTTTTTGTTTTATTTATTTACTTTATTTTTTATTTATTATTCTCTATTTGTTTGTATATGTTTCGTCATTCTGCCTATCCCTTTTTCTTGGTTTTCTTGCTTTTACCTTTATCTTTATTATCCTTATCCTTATCCTTTTCTTTTCCCTCCAGACGACGACCTCCGACGGCGTCCAACACGATCCTGCGCTTCGACCTGATTCGTGGACGGCCCTCAAGCTCCTCTCCCGCGCCGACCTCACGGGCAATATGGCTGTTTTTACCTTCGCTTTGCCCAAGAGTACCGACCATACGGGTTGTCTTCCGGGACAGTATGTTATGGTAGGTTGTCTTGTGGGTTAGGTTTGTGTTGCCTTTTTTGTATGGAATTCGTTGATTTAAATTAAGAATAGAATGAAGTAATGTACGTGGTGGTTTTATCAGTTTGTACTGATGATAATGATAGGGAATGTAGTGATAACAATTAGAATGACAGTGGTCATAATCGTAATATTGATATACCTATCGATAATAATTGTGATGCCAGTGATATTCACGTTGATGGTGATGATGATGACGACAATGACAATAATGATAATATTAAAGGCAGTAATACGAACAACAATAACAGTCGTAGTAATAGTAATAATAGTACTAATAACAATAATAGTAACAGTAATATCAATAATAAAAATGGTAACAATATTGATAATAGTAATATTGATTATGATAGTAATAGTAACAATAACAATGATAGCAATATTATCAATAGTAGTAACGATAACAATAATAATAACAGCATTATCAATAACAGTAATGATAATAATAATATCAGTATTATCAATAATAGTTATGATAACAACAATAATGATAACAATATTATCAATACTACTAATAGTAATACTAACAGTAACAATATTAATAATAGTAATGCTAATACAACGACTAATACTAATTATACCACAACTATTATTACTCTTGCAACTAATAGCATTATCAGTACAAAAAATAATGATGGTAATGACAGTTATAATGATGTTAATAATTCAACCACGATGCTGGCAGGTCCGCGTGGCCGTCGCAGGCAAGGAGCACCTCCGCTACTTCTCTCCGGTGTCTCGCCCCGACGACTTCGGCCGCATCGAGCTGGTCTTGAAGTTCGAGACCCAGGGCGTTATGTCGAGGTTCTTCCAGGATTTGAAATCAGGTGCGGAGCGGGATGTAGGATGGGTCGTTTTTTGTTTGTTTGTTTGTTTTTTTACTTTTGTTATTATGTTTCCTCATTTTTTTGGTCTTTTGTTTTTGTGATTGTGAAGTGTGGCGTGTTTCATTGCTTGCTTTGTTAATTATCTACTTGTGTATATGTTTAAGAGGAAAATGATTTGAGAGAGAAAATTAAAGTTTAGGAAATCAGATTCATTCTACACGAAATATCACAAACTCAACAAAGTAATCCTTTTACTATCTTCTCTCAATAAAGTAATAATTTTACTATCGCAACAAAGTAATCCTTTTACTATCTCTCGCAACAAAGTAATACTTTTACTATCTATCTATTTGCTTTCTATCTATCAATTTATCAAACTCTATCTATCTATCTACTATCTATTTTACTATCTATCTATCTATCCAACTCTCCAACCCACCCTCCTTATCTCTTCCTCCCCGCTTCAGGAGACCAGATCGATTTCCAAGGCCCTTGCGGAGGGCTGGAGTACGAGGCCAACACGCTGACGGACCTGACAGTGCTGGCGTCAGGAGCTGGAGTGACCCCCGGGCTGCAGCTGGTGCGGTGCGTCGCCCAGCTGCCCGAGGACGAGACCAGAATCACGCTGCTGTACTTCTCCGAGACGGTGGACGAGTTCCTGTGCAGAGAGGAGCTGGATCGCTATTGTGGTTGGTTGTTGTTGTTTTTTTCTTCTTCTTTTTTACTTTTTACTTTCCTTTCTTTCTTTCTTTAGTTTGTAAGGTTATTTTTTCTTTTTTTGTGTGTTCGTTTTTGTTTTGTTTGGTTTTATTGATTTGATGTTAAAAGACATAAATTTCGTTGTTTTCATTTTTTGTATGTCTGTTGTTGTTTTAATGGTTATTTACTAATCTTATTTTGTATATCATTCTTGTTTCATTTGTTAATCTTATCTATTCATGTATACATATATTTATTTATAGATTTGTGTCTATATATTCATCTGTTTATTCATTTGCATATTGATTTATTTCTAATTAACAGAGAAAGACAGTCGCATCCGTGTGGTCTACAGCGTCGGCGAAGCACCCCAGGACTGGGAGGGCGAAGAAGGGTTCATAAACACCGACTTGATCTCGAAACACGTTCCTGAAGCCAACAGTTCGAAGCATAAAGTGAGTTTCGAACGCGACTCGAGTTCATATGTTTAATCTAGTTTTGGTTGAGCAGGACCTTGACTTTGCTGACTATGTTGCTGTCCTATCAGAGTCTGGAATCTCAGGCGGCGGCTCGTGAAGTATTCAGCAATGAAGCGGTCCCTGGGTCTAGAGGTCTCTTGGACCTAGACCAAGATCCAGGATTTTGGGGGCCTGTTAGGGGAACCTGTTCAGTCGATACATGCATGCGGTGAAGACATTGTAGTCTCAGAGAACTTTACATACCTTGGTAGTGCAGTCCGTGCTGTCTGGGCTGTCAGACCAGGAAGTCAGTAGACGGATTGGTCTGACAGCAGGGGCCAGTCAACAAGAGCATTTATAGGTGCAGAAGGGCTAAGTTACGTGTCTGCAAGACCTTGATGCTTCCAGTTTTGCTCTATGGAAGCGAAACCTGGACACTATCAAGTGCTCCGGAGTCACGTTTCGAAGCCTCTTGTAACAAGTCCCTACGCCGGATCATGGGGTACAGTTGGCAGGACCATGTGTCCAACCGACGGTTACGCCGTGAGACTGGCATGGGATCTGTTACTTTTATAATCTGTGACCGCCAGTTCAAGCTATACGGACACCTAGCTCGTATCCCAGTGGATAACCCTCCCCATCAGGTTGTCTCTCTACGAGGCAATCCTGAACGGAGGAGTCCCTTGGAACGCCCCAGGAAGACGTGGCTTAGACAGCTCGATCAGACCTGCCGTGAGGAACTAGAGATGGACAGAAGGCCTCCCCGGCAGCTTGCAATGAGGGTCTCCCTGGAAGCGAAGGGTGGATGCGGCCATGCGCCCCAGGCGGCGACAGCCCCTTGATTGATTGATTGCTGGTCATCCTGAGCTTCGTCAGTGGTTTGAGGATGGGGATTGTGGTGACAGGAATGATGATAATGATAATGGTTGTGATAGTGTGATTATGGTAGCAAGGATGGATATACTGATTACAGTAGTGACAATGGCAATGATGATGATGGTCGTAATAATGATGGTAATAATGGTGATGATGATGATGATAATGATAATAATATTGGTGATTATAATGATGATAATAATGTTTATAATGATGATAATAATGATTAGGTAACGATGATATTGATAATGATCAGAGCAGTAGCAGCAGGGTTGGATCCATACATTT
>NC_091579.1:12765776-12773276 GCF_042767895.1 Penaeus vannamei
TGACAAGTGTACTCTTATAAATAGTGGTTGAATCAGTAATGATAGGTTCATGACATTAACCAACGAATAATTTAATATATTGTAAATTATCATTTATCTTGAATCATATATATATATATATATAGATAGATAGATAGATAGATAGATAGATAGATAGGTAGGTAGGTAGGTAGGTAGGTAGGTAGGTAGGTAGGTAGGTAGGTAGGTAGGTAGGTAGGTAGGTAGGTAGATAGATAGATAGATAGATAGATAGATAGATAGATAGATAGATAGATAGATAGATAGATAGATAGATAGATAGATAGATAGATAAATATTATGAAATATTGAGTACAAGAAATGTAAGAATAGTATTATCAAATGTTTTTTAAACTTTATACAAATTTATCTAGGATGTGCAGTAACATCTATGAACCTTTTAGAAAGCTCACAATATTGTTTACATTGGAGATGGTTCAAGATAACAAGGTTTTTTCCGGCAGAGAGGCAACCTTTGAATTTCAATATAGCACAACCAGTGAGGTCCCCACAGTTTTACTAACTTTGCAGACATGTATGAACACTAGTCAGTAATCCTATTATACTTTCCTCTGTATATGTAGTGTGGCTGCCTTAATTAGTATTGCCCTTTCATGTAAGTGTAATGGAGAAGAATTAAATAGTTTGGCAATTTCTATAATCTAGGACTGTGGGATGCACTAAGGTAGGGCAAATTTAAAGATGATATTCTTTTAAAGTAAAAAAAGTTGTAGCCATTGTTAAAGAATTCTAGGAATTTTTCAGGGTAGCAGCTCATGACAGATTGAGACAATTTTGGCATCAGTGGATTCCTCTCACTCTCTAGTTTCCAAATAAACAATTATTGCACAGAACCACCCCCTTCCATTAGCAACAATCTTGGCCTTGATAGCTGGGGATGGCATTGTGGGATAAAATATGGATAATATACACAGAATCAATAACTGTATTGTCGAATGCAAGTCCCCAAACCCCTGCCCAGGAAGACAAAGAATCATCCACATAGTCAAGGCAGGGTAGAATATACAACTGAAAAGTGGTAATGCATATTGCCGAGTCTGTCCAATACTCTCTCCTGCTGTTAATATGCGGATGATTCTTATTCCTGGGTGGAGGTTGGGGGCAGCAGCTCCCTAGGAGGGGTCCCAGGATGTTGTGACCCCTAACATTAGATAATATAGTGACTGATTCTGTGTATATTATTTATTTTTTAACCATTAGTTTCCCTGTTACCTTTCATGCTCTCCCCTGCTATTGGGGCCAAGAATGTAGGGGTTTGTGGAGTTCTGTGCAATTATTTATATATATGAAACTAGAGAGGGAGAGGAATCTATTGATACCAATATTGTAGTGATCTGTTACCTGCCACTATTCTGAATAATTAATCAGCAGACATGAATGAAAATGCCACAAAGAAAAAATATTGCGAAAAGCATTGTTCACAGCTGAAATCCTATTGGGGTTTCAGAGTTTCCAGACTGCCAAGTATTCAAACTGCACTCGGAAGGTAATTTTTAGGTCTTGGGTGCACTCCTATGGCAATATAGTGGACTTCTCAGATATTGAATAAATCTATAACATGCTCTTTTTCCTGTCTTTGCATAGGAAAAAATCCATTTACTTTTGTGATTATGAACATTATGTACAGTCATGGAAATCTCGTGTTTAGGTATATTATGTCCATTTGTCATTTATCTGTAATGAAAAGCTCAGTAAATGTTGCTGTCGCTGAAATAAAGTTGTATCCTTAAACCAGAGAAAGTATATAAAAAGAGTGCACTTACAATGCCATGTGCACTCTTTGAATTGTGAAAACTTGGCAATCTGGCTGAGTTTCAGCTCCATCTTGCTGTACATATAAGGTGAGGACAATAGCCATCTTTTTCAGTGTTTATGGCTTATGTGACACCTCTTTTGTGACAGGGATTGAATAGGCAGTAAACATTTATTGCATTTCCAAATGCATTTTTCTTGTTGGTTATTTTTATGCAACTTTGTACTTATATTTGTAATTTATATTACAGTATAATCTGGTATAAAATATCAAAAGACATCTTGGATATTATAAAATACTGTGTACCAGTCAAAAAAAATAGCTAACCGTCAACAGTGGCTAATCCAGTTATTTCACAGGAATGAATAGAACTTAGCAGCCTGCGTCCCCACTGAACGTGAGATAGATATTACGTATCATGCGACCCTAATTCACACAAAAAAAGATGGCTGGGTATTAGTGGGCAGAGCCCCCATTGACCCTCCCTTCACGGAAATCACGGCAACTTAGATTGTTGGACAAACTTTGTGATGCGGAGTTTGGGTCTTAGTCTCTGGTGAGTGTATCTGTACTGCAAAGAATTACCAGGACTGCTAGATTGAATTTATCTTTTCAGCATGGATGCACAAAGCTAAGACAAATTGAGGATGGTATTCTTGTAGAGGACAAAAAGTTGCAGTTTGTCTGTAGAAGCTATCTGCAGACATGTATGATAATGTCACAAATAAATGGAAGAAATTCTGGAAAGCACTGGGGGGGGGGGTGGAGCAAGCCCATTATCAATTCTTCCCTCAGGTAGACCCAGGCACAGTAACTTAGACCTTAACAATTCACTGATGGGCACGACTATAGTTATCATGGAAAGCCTACCTTTCATGATGGGCACTTATATAGTGACTCTATCTTTTTGCAATCTAAGCCAAGGCCTGTGTATACTTCAGAAACTGTACTCAAATCTTAAAGAAAAATTATGAGCTAAAACTTCTGAATACAGCATGAAAGAGAAAAGCAGAGAAAAATGAAGGTAATGGCTTTTGAATTATTATGCAGGAAGTCAAAGATATGCCCACAATTGCTAATCAAAGATATATCCACTCACATGATTGCTTTAGTCAAAAAAAGATTTTAGATTAGTGCAAAATCCATATTTTGTGAAACCATGTGTAATCTTGACACTCCATTAAAGCACTTGCAATATTTTGAAATAATCTGTGGTTTACCATCTCTGTGCCTGTGGATATAATATGGCTCTCAAAAGATATAGTTTTCTCTCTGTTAAGGTTTAGAGACAGAAACACTAAATCATTACTTTACAACCACAGCAACCTCTCCATTGGTCAAGATACTTAATGATTTATATATGAAATAGTGTAGGCTTTTCCATTCATTTTTTATTTATTTATTTATTTATTTAATTTTTAGGGGAGGGATCAAAGTATTGTACTTATTTTTCATACTTTGAAACCAAGTTTATGGGTTATCCAAAGGAGCTGTGTCTCCTGGAAGGAAAAGCTCTTTTTCTCTACACATTCTATATGTATTAAGTCAAATTGCTTTTTAGATTAGAAAGAAAAAAATCATCAGAAATTCAATACGATGCTAAGTGATCTTTTTAGAAATTCCACGTTAGTTTGCTCAATGAGAATGGAAATGCAGGTTTATATAAAAAATTTAAGTATATTTTTGTGAGAAAATTAAATGTGAGTAAGCTTGCATCTTGTCATACCTAGAGTGGTAGTGGTTCAATGCTTTTTGAGAGAAGGTAGTCATTCATCTATCATTGCAGTACAAGGTTGTTTATATATTTGCTGATATAAAATGTGCATTGATATAATCACATGAGGGTAAATAGACTTTATTAATGACCTCTGAAACCTGTTACTTATAAATGTATTTTTTTTTTCTCTCAAGAGTGTAGTGATGTATAATAATACATTCTATACCTTGATTAAGTGTATGCTTTACTAGCAGCAGATGTATCAGCGAGACATGAATATAACACTTAATCTGCTTTTTACAGAATTTGAGAAGCTATTCAACAAATTCAAAGAAGAGACTGGGTCTGTTTTCCGAGTCAAATCATCGTGCAGTGTGGCTTATGAGAACTCCAGGCGAAAGAAGCACTTCATCCCAGCACGATTTAAGTTTGTTTCTATCAAGTATTGCTGCGTTCACTATGGTCAGCCGAAAGTCACTGGCCAAGGCATCCGCACCAAACAGAGGTTAGTTTTAGTGGCTTCTCCTACATTTTCTTCTTCTTCTTTCTCTTCCTCTTTCTCCACCTTTTTCTTCTTCTTCTTCTTCTTTATTTGAATTGTGTTGTAATAATAAGTTCATTCATATTGATTTAGTAGTAGTAATTTTTCTGTATATGAATGAATATGAAATTGTTTCAGCTTCTGTCCCATATAATTTTTTTTTTTCTGATATTCCTGTATGTCAAAAATGCTATTCCTGGATGAAGATAAACTATAAGTTTAGTAAAATGTAAGCTACTAGCCATCTTCAGTACTTTTTTTGATACTGCAAATAAAAATTATTATTATTCTTTTACTCTCAGTTCTGTAGTAAAGAAAGTGACAAGTTTTTTACAGTAGCCTTCACACAGTATGTATGCAATTTATAGAACACAAGATATAATGTTTTCTTGTCAGAACTTGCATTTTAATGCCTTTGCCAGATGTAGGATACAGTAGTTTGGAGTTTGCGTTATTAACCCAGTGCCGACGGGCAAAAATGTTTGGCAAGTGCGACGTAAGAATGGGATTGTTGGCACGCATCGGCAGTTTCCCCTGTTTGCGCCCTGCTCGATTGGTAGTTTGCGAACACCTAAAAGGTTTTATTTTGCTATGATTTATAAAAATATTAAAATTTTGAAGGTTTACCTTCATTATAGTGCCATTGCCTAAAATCTTTACCATATAAATGAAGCCGCTTCTATTGGAGAAAAACAAACTCTGTCCGACGAGCCAGTGGTGTTGGAATGGGCATGATACCGACCGTGTTTCAGTCCACAACAGCCATGGCATGTACGTACATGCCACCAATTGGCTTGGGGTTAATAATGTACAACATCTGCAAACAGATACTAGGTATTACTAGTATATATTTATAAAACTTTAAATCCAAGTAACTTTACTGATTTTTTAAATGTAATTTTATTTATGTACATGTATATTGCATCAAGGCCTAGTTTCTTTATTTTTCATAGTTCTATTTTTAATAGCTTTGTATACTTTGAGTATCATTTTCAATGGGAAATTTGGCTGTGCTCTAAACTAATGGACAGCAGTTTCTGTTTGATAAGTCTTAACACCTAGAATTCAGTTTTCTAGGCTGAATTTCCACTCTGCCACTTATCATTTGAGGGGTGTTCAAAAGTCTGCAGAAAATCTCCTCCCTCTCCCTCTTCTCCCTCCTCCATATCTCCCTTCTCCCTCATCCCATATTTCCTTTCTCCCTCCTCGCCCTCTTCTCCCTCCTCCCATATCTCCCTCTTCCTCTTCTCAAAAAGCATGCAGGCAGGATAAAAACATACTTTTTTATATGATAAACGCTCACCCCGTACTGAAATTGTGTGCTTGAAATGCTCTCGCGACTGAGTGAAAGTTGCCAGAAATTCCTAGATGGACTCAGAATGTTGCCAGACGATATTCACATAGTTTTCTATAGCTCTAAGCGTCATATGAGGGCACAGACCGCTTGAAAGCAGCTTTTAAAGTTGATCAGGGCATAGGTCGTCGAGTAAAATAGTGGAAAAAAAAACGGAAAACTTCATGTGCCCTTAGAGACGTTTAACAGGTTAAGTAGAAGGGAATTGTACAAGTGTGTTTATGATATGCTCACAAACATTTAATCTTCTCACATAAACATACAGATTATTATTTTTTTTCTCATTGATGAAACTAGGGTAGAACTTCTAAAAAGCCTCATGTAGATTGCTTAGCATTGTCTTGAAATTTATTTTTTTCTTTCTAATTGAAAAAGCAGTTTGGCTCCCTCAGTACATATGGATTGTGTAGAGAAAAAGAATAACCCCACAAATTTGGCCTCTAAATATGCAAAATTTCAGTGCACCATTCTTTGATATCCAAAAAGAAGAAAGGAATTTTTGAATAAAAGAAGGAAAATGAAGCAATGCATTCACATAATATGTGTGTGTATATGTGCGTGTGCGTGTGCGTGTGCGTGCGTGTGTGTGTGTGCATGTGTGCGTGCGTGTGTGCGTGCGTATGTATGTATGTGTTTGTGTGTGCGTGTGTGTGTGTGTGTGGGTGTGTGTGTGCGTGTGCGTGTGCATGCGTGTGCGTGTGCGTGTGTGTGTGTGTGTGCATGCGTGTGTGTGTGTGCATGCGTGTGTGTGCATGCGTGTGCGTGTGCGTGTGCGTGTGCGTGTGTGCATGCTTGCGTGCGTTCGTGTGTGTGCGTGCGTGCGTGCGCGCGTGTGTGCGTGTGTGTGTGTGTGTGTGTGTGTGTCTCTCTCTCTCTCTCTCTCTCTCTCTCTCTCTCTCTCTCTCTCTCTCTCTCTCTCTCTCTCTCTCTCTCTCTCTCTCTCTCACTCTCACTCTCACTCTCACTCTCACTCTCAATCTCAATCTCAATCTCAATCTCAATCTCAATCTCAATCTCAATCTCACTCAAACTCTCTCACTTACTCACTCACTTACTCACTTACTCACTCACTCACTTTCTGACTCACTCACTCACTCACTCACTTTCTGACTCACTCACTCACTCACTCACTCACTCACCCACTCACTCTCATTAAACATATATATTTTATGTCTTTGCAGGTATCTCCCCTGTGGATGTGGATGTGTTTTATCGCTGGCCTACAACCGAGGGGCGCTGTTCATCTCTCAGGTCATCATGCAGCACAACCATGAGGTGAGCAATGAGATGGCACCTTACTATGCCATCAACAGAAGAATCAGCAATAGTGAGCTTAAGCAAGTGGCACACGTGATAGACTTGATGCCTAGCAGCCGAGCCTTACAGCAGTTCCTGCAAGAGCACTTTCACAGGCCTATCACGCTACAGGATGCCAAAAACATACGAGCCAGACTAAAGATGGTCCAGATGCAGCCACACTGTGTCATCAAGCACAATGTAAAGGCTGTACCGCAGACAAAGGAAGAGAAGCACGTTGAGGAAGAGGAGAGGAATGACATTGAACATGAGATAGGAGAGGAGGAGGCTTTAGAGAGGCCAGGGGAGTTCACAGAGCTAGAAGTGATTGCCAGTGACCATGACCTTCAGGAATATAAACAGTGCCAACAACAGCACTTTGTTCAGAATTTAGAAGAAGATGAACACATCTCTCAACCCAAGTGGAAGACCAAAGTGATCAATGACTTGAAAACAAAGTTAGTGAATCTCATGAGTAGCTGGGAGAACAACTTGTTTTGGGAACGGGTGTCTGTCATCAACAAGTTAATAGACTGTTGGGAGAATGGAGATAATTTTGATTTAAGTTATAATCAAGAAACTGTTTACAGCCAAGGTCAGGGGGTGGTTATCAAGAAAGAACCTGAAAATACACTGACCCCAGAAAACATGGGACCACAAGCAAGAAGACTTCAAGTAGGGAAACACAGAAAAACACAAGTGGACAGAAAAGTGCCTCACTCAAATAATGAACCAGATAGTCAGTTGAATTTCGTGCTTCCTCTCCTAAGCGGTGCTAACATGCAGCTTCTTCCAGCTTC
>NC_091579.1:12785776-12788276 GCF_042767895.1 Penaeus vannamei
AGAAAGGATCTTTCCTGTTTCAAAGCTGCTGCAAGTGTTTACAGTCATGAATAAATTTACTTACAGTTTCTATTTTTTTCTCTTTTCTGATTCTGATTTTCTTTCCTGGATTATCATTACCAGGTATTAATTATTTTGTCTAAACGGTCATATGCACTAAATGATTTTAATTGTTTACAGGAAAAAAGAAAGACCATTAATGGTGAAGATATTCTCTGGGCCATGAATGCTTTAGGATTTGAAAACTACGTAGAACCACTTAAAATTTACTTACAAAAATTCCGGGAGGTGAGTTATCATAAAACTCTAGTTCAATAGTTTAGTTTATTATTATTATTATTATTTTATTCTTATAAACTGAAGTGATAGCTCAAGTTAGATGATTCAGGCAAGTTAAGGAGATAGTTGAATATGCTTATTATAAGTAGGGGAGGAGTACAAATTTTTGTTACCGTCCTTGTGGAAAATGATTTGTTGAAGCAAAGATACTGACTTTTGATGTGCTGAGAAAGTAGACTTCAGATTTTAAAGGAGAGATGGGAAAGAAAAGATAAGCCCTTTTATAATGCCAGTACTGAACCAATGTTAATACTGTATATCAGACCAGTTACATATACATCTTATGATGAGAACTTTTATTTGAGCAATAATATAATTAAATTTGTAATTTGTGTTTTCATATTTTGGACTTGTCCTTGTGTCTTGGCATCATATGGTAAGCAAATGTTCCTAAACCCTTTGTTATATCTGAGGTTGTATATACTATCATTTTAAAAATTGAAAACGGTCATGTATGTGCTAGGGATGAACAGTCTATGGAAACAAAGATCATGAATTTTGTCATGCATTAAATAATTTGAAATGTGTGGCTTTCCCAGGTGTAATAAACAGACAGGCTATTATACACAATGCCTTTCACGGACATTTTGCAATTTGCGTAGAAACCTGACTGAAAGTATTTTCCCCCTTTTTAACCAGATGACATTTCATTCAAGTTCATACTACTACGTATTTGTTCATTTGAAATTGCCATATATAATAAGCAGTGGGTGTAGTTGATTTTTTTTGTGTTGTCAAGGAAAATGATCTCTCTAGTGAGAAAATGGAAGGAAGTAGTAATTTGCAGTAATTGCAAATTAAGATTCTTACTATGAGGTGGTATTGGAGTCTTTTATTGATATATTGCCTTTTCCTTTCTTTCTTTCAGTCCACGAAGGGAGACAAGCCCTTGGATAACACCTTGGAAAGTGCCTATGAGGTAGACTTCGGAAACAACATGACCACCTTTGCAACAGAACATGTCAGCCAGTCGGACATTGTGTGCACGTATGGCCCAGCGGGGCAAGTGTCACAGCAGTTCACTTTAGGTTAAATACTCTAATAGTTAGTGTGTGTGTTAGTTTGATAATTTTATGCAAATCATAAATGAAATTTTCATTGAAATTGGGTGAATATTTTCTGGCATAGTCTATGCATTCGAGTGTGTTGTTGTTCTGAAGAGGAATCTTCATCTCATTATGTCCGTCACTAGCATTGTTCAAGGATGTTAACACTCTTCAAGTTTCTCGGAAATGATGAGTGAAGATGAAGTTTGCATTGCCATGTTTTGTTATCATGACCTTAGTGGCCATGAAGGTGATGGTATTTAAGGAGAATTACTTACCATGTCGGCTACGAGAACTTGTACCTCACACGTTTTCTGAGCCAGTTGGAAATGCCAGAACCAGAATGTCTCTTGTGGAACTAGAATATGTTTGATGAAGGAATTGGCTCTTGGCCGTGCCTGTTAATCTGTTACAAGAATTATTAAAACCTCAAATTTTGGGGTTCATCATTTTTTTTATTACATTGTGGTGGAACCAGATGAACTTTTGATGGAGGTACAAGATAGCCATTGCTTTTGGGTGAAATAAACTATGTTACCCAGAACGTGATGATAAATAATTCAGGTTTTATTTACGAAAGAGAAGTTTTTATGTAATTAATAGGTGGGGCATTCACTTCCAGTCCCAGGGTATTCTAGGTCCATGCAACCATTTTTTGAAGGATACGCAGACTATTGTATTCTAAGGTTTTGTTTTACAGTAAAAGCAAATATATATGGTTATGGGTTGTATTATTTTCCCCCATTTTTTTTGTTAGATGCCAATACTGTTGTGTGTTCGGTATTCAAGCGTTTTGATGTACAGCTAAGCACAGTCATAGATATAAATTTGAAAATAATTCTTTCTCGCTTTGTTACTTTTTCTCTCTTTATTCTGTGTTTTCTATTTCTCGTTTCTCTATTTTTTCCAGATTCTTCTTCATAGTTTGTGTTTCCATTTTTTTTCTCTTATTTTCCTCTCTTGCTTTTTCTTCCCTTTATCTTTTTGGATATCCTCTTAAGGAAGAAGTTAGTAGAAACAATATATGCTTAAAAGTAAATCTATAAGTTCTTGAGAAAGAACTCTTTTCTTATTCATTCATTTATATATCTATTCATTATATTATCTTTATTACT
>NC_091579.1:12825776-12830776 GCF_042767895.1 Penaeus vannamei
AGGGGGAGAATGAGAAAATGGAAGGAGGAAGAATGAGGAAATGAAAGGGGGATAATGAAAAAAGTGGAAGGAAAGGTTTAAAGGGGAAGGGGGAAGAGGTCGAAGGATATAATGAGCAAGGGGATAGGAAAATGGAAGGAAAATGTAAAGGGGAGGAAGAGGAAAAGAAAAAGGGAGAGAAAAGGGAAAGAAAAAGAAAAAAAAGGAGTAAGGAAGGAACCGAAAGCGTAAGGGCGAAAGGGAAGAAGAAGAAAGAAAAAGATCGGGAGAAAGAAAAGGGACAAACGAAAAAAAAGGTAAAAAGAAGCGAAAAAGAAAAGGGAGAGAACAGGAGAAAGGAAAGGAAGGAGTAAAGATGGAAGGGGAGGAGGAGAAAGAAAGAAAGAAAAAGGGGGAGGGCTCATGGGAGTGCATGATGCCAAAGCCTTAAGGGGACAGAGGCAGAGTTATGATTTTCCTTCCAAAGCACGCGGGGGACAGGTGGCAGGGGGGAGGGGGGAGGGGGTGGCAGGGGGGTAGGGGAAGGGGGGGTGGCAGGGGGCGGGGGAGGGTGACAGGGGAGGTAGAGGGGTGTGGCAGGGGGGTAGGAGGTAGGGGGTGGCAGGGTGGAGGAGGGGAGGCTGGGGTGGCAGGGGGCGAGGGTGTGACAGGGGGTAGAGGAGGAGGGTGGCAGGGGAGAGGAGGCTGGGGTGGCAGGGAGGAGGGCGAAGGGGTGACAGGGGGTAGAGGGAGGGGTGGCAGGGTGGCAGGGGAGAGGAGGCAGGGGTGGCAGGGTGCTTGGGGGAGAGGAGGGGGAAGGTGGCAGGGGGGTAGGGGGAGGGTGGCAGGGGGAGTAGAGGAAGGGGAGGGTGGCAGGGGAGAGGAGGCTCGGGTGGCAAAGGGTAGGGTGACAGAGGAGAGGAGGGTTTGAAAGGGAGCATGGGGAAGAGGTGGGATGGCAGAGCAGAGGTGGCAGGGAGGGGGAGGGTGGCAGGGGGAAGGAGGCTGGGGTGACAGGGGAGAGGAGGGGAGGGGTGGCAGGAGAGAGGAGGCTCGGGGTGTCGAGAGGAGTGAGACTGGCAGGGAGAGAAGGGGGAGGGTGAAGAAAAGGGGGGATAGGGTGGCAGGGGGAGAGGAGGGTGGCAGGGGGTAGTTTGAAGGGGATCAGGGAGGAGTGGCAGAGGGAAAGGGGGGGGGGGGGGTAGCAGGGGGAAGAAGGGGAGTCGCTTGGAAGGGGAAGCAGGGAGGATGAAGGGGGGGAGGGGGCTTCAAGGGGGGTGTGTGATGGGGAAGGGGGGGGGGTGAAGGGGGGGCGGGGGGATTGATTACGGGGTCGGGTTGGAGGTTCACCAGGACGTGCTCGCACTGGGGTTCAAGCACGCACTTTTGTGTGTGTGTGTTTGTATGTTTGTGTGTGTGTGTGCATTATGTGCTTGTGTGTGTAGAATCCCCTGTGTGTGTGCGTGCCTGTGTGTGTATGTATGTGTGTGTGTCTGTGTGTGTGTGTGTGTGTGTGTGTGTGTGTGCGTGTGTGTGCGCGCGCACGTGTGTGTGTGTGTGTGTGTGTGTGTATGTATGTTTGTGTGTGTGCGTGCCTGTGTGTGTGTGCGTCCCTGTGTGTGTATGTATGTGTGTGCGTGTGTGTGTGCGTGCATGAGTGATACTCTTCGAGATAATCCGACAGATATAACGTTATTCGGGAGCTTATAAACGTTCCGTGTTACAAACGTATGAATGATATATCAGTTAAGTTCTTTTATGATATGTTCCTCCTACTTTTTGTTAATTAAATTGTTTTTTGTTTTTGTTTAATTATTTCGTATTGTAATTATTGGTGATTTTCCTCTTTATTGTGACTATTATTGTGACTTTATTGTGAGTATTTTTGCTTTGTTGGTCACCAACATCTCCCCCTAATAACCTAATTTCATCATTATTTTTATCATTATCATCATTATTATCATTACCTCTACCACCATTCCCATCACCAGCTTCACCACCACCATTACCATCATCACTAATATCATTTTTATCATCATTATCGCCAATACCATTTACATCACCATCACCACCACCACTATTCCCACCACCACCAGCACTACCACCTCAACATACCGCCATCTTTACCGTCCCACCACCGCTGCTGCACTGCATTTCACACGCCATGCACCACTTCATCACCACCAACACCACCACTATTCCCACCACCACCAGCACTACCACCACCAACACCGCCATCACTACCATCACCACCGCTGCTACACTACCATTCACATCACCCTTCCCACCACCATCACCAACACCACAACAACTACCACCACCATTCCCACCACCACAACAACACCATCACCACCACCATCACCAACACCTCCACCATTCCCACAGCACCATAAACATCGTCATCACCACCACCACTACAAACACCTCCACCACTACCATTATCACCACCACCATCATCACCAACACCACTACCACCACCACCATCATCACCACTAACTCTTTCCGTCCATTACATGAGATGAGTAGAGAAAAAATACGTGACAGTGGACCCCCCGGAGTGGCGTGAACAATTTATCTTTGCTTGTGTGAGATTAGAAGCAGGGGTGAAAAGAGAGAGAAAAAAAATGATGGTTTTATCGTCCCTTTTTGTGCTCTCTTTTTCTGTCTGTCTGTTTATCTCTCTCCCCCCCCCCCTCTCTCTCTCTCTCTCTCTCTCTCTCTCTCTCTCTCTCTCTCTCTCTCTCTCTCTCTCTCTCTCTCTCTCTCTCTCTCTCTGTCTCTCTCTCTCTCTCTCCCCCCCCCCCCCCTCTCTCTCTGTCTCTCTCTCTCTCTCTCTCTCTCTCTCTCTCTCTCTCTCTCTCTCTCTCTCTCTCTCTCTCTCCCCCCCCCCCCCCCTCTCTCTCTCTCTCTCTCTGTATGTGTGTGTGTGTTTGTGTGTGTGTGTGTGTGTGTGTGTGTGTGTGTGTGTGTGTGTGTGTGTGTGTGTGTGTGTGTGTGTGTGTGTGTGTGTGTGTGTGTGTGTGTGTCTCACTCTCACTCTCTTTCTTTCTCTCTATTGTTTATGTGTCTGTCTCACTCTTTCTCTCCTCTTCCCCTTACCCTTTCTGTCTATCTCTGTCTCTGTCTGACTGTCTGTCTGTCTGTCTGTCTCTGTATCTCTCTCGTTCTCTCTCACTCTCACTCTCTTTCTGTCTCTATATTTTTGTGTCTGTCTCACTCTTTCTCTCCCTTTCCCCTCTCCCTTTCTGAATGTCTATGTCTCTGTCTGTCTGCCTGCCTGCCTGTCTGTCAGTCTGACTGTCTGTTTGTCTGTCTGCCTCTCTCACTCTCTTTCTTTCTCTATATTTTTGTATGTGTTTATGAGTCTGTCTCACTCTTTCTCTCCCCTTCCTCTCCCTTTTTGTCTGTCTGTCTGTCTCCCTCCCTCCTTCCCTTCCTTCCTCCTTCCCTCTCCATCCCTCCCTCCTCTTTCCCTCTCCCTCCCTTCCTTCCTTTTTCCTTCTCCCTCCCTTCCTCCTTCCCTCCCTCCTCCCCTCTTCCTGCCTACCTCCCTCCTTCCCTCTCCCTCCCTCCTTCACTCGTTTTCTCTCCCTCCTTCACTCCCTCACTCCTTCTATCCTTCCCTCTCCCTCCCTCCCTCCTTTCCTCTCCCTCCCACCCTCCTTCCCTCCTTCCCTCTCCCTCCCACCCTCCTTCCCTCCGCTTCGCAACTTTTATGCAGTATTCTGTCACGTATAAATCACATTAACGTGCCAAGATGTATGTCCTTTCTCCTCACCTCCAATTACGGACATGCGGAGAGGGTGAAACAGGGAGGGAGAGAAGGAGAAATTGAAGAAAGGAGAGAGAAAGAGGGAAGGTAAAAAAGAGGAGGGAAAAGGGGGTATGATAAAACAGGAGGGGGTAAGGGAGGGGGGAAGGCAGGAAGGAGAGAGACTGATAGACGGATGGATAGAGACAGACACTCAGGCAGACAGACAGACAGACGGGTAGGCTTATATACAGACAGGTAGATAGTCAGAAACAAGCAGACAGACAGACAGACACAGAGAAACAGGCAGACACAGATAACCAGATAAACACAGACACACAGACAGGCATATAAAGACACTATCAAACAGACAGTCATAGAGAGCCATGTAGACACAGACAGATATTTAAACATCAGAGACAGACACAAACAGACAGACAGACAGGTAGACATCAGAGACAGACAGACACACAGCAACAAAAGCATAGACAGAGAAAAAGACAAAAGAGAAAGTAAAAGAATGAACAAGAAAACGATACAGATGATTCACGGTCAACAAATGCAATAGAGTCCATTAGAAGATTGCATAGAGAAGAAAAATGATCTTCATGGACAAGACACAACAATAGTGGTGATAGATAAATAAAATTGAATGAGAAAGATGAGGATGATGGATGAGTGAATAAAGTTGATAATCTCTGTGCAGAAAGAATAGGGAATGAAATGTATGATGAAAGTATGAGTGAAGGATAAATCGGAATTAAGAAAAGAGGAGAGGAAAGAAGATTAGAAGAAGAATTGAAAGAATGATAATAATGATTATAATACTGATAATAAGACGAAGAAGAAGAATGAGAAGGATTAGAAGAAGAAGAAGAATTAGAAGAATTACAAAAAAGAAGAATTAGATGATGATGATGAAGAAGAAGAATTAGAAGAAAAAAGAAGAATTATAAGAGGAGAAAGAAGAAGAAGATGAAAAAGTAGAAGAGGAGGAGGAATAAGAATAAGAATAAGAAGAGGAAAAATAATTAGAATAAAAAGAAAAACAAAATAATCCACATACTAAGAAGAAAGGGGAGAAGGAGAGGAAACATCAAATAGGAATTAAAAGAAAGAGAAGAAAAGAAAGGAGAAAAACAAACTAAAAACATATAAACGCACAAATTAAAACATGTAAACAAACAAACAAAAAATGAAAATAGACAAAACAAAAGAGATAACACCTATAACAATAATGACAATGAAAACACCGTAATAAAAATAAAAG
>NC_091579.1:12838276-12840776 GCF_042767895.1 Penaeus vannamei
TCCATAACCCAAAATAGACCACCCAGCGCAACCCCCACACTCTCACCCCTCTCCCTCCGCCAGGTATTCTACGGGCGCGAAGAGGAAGTGAAGAAGGTCGAGGACTACATCAAGGGGCCCTCCGTCAACCCCCTCCTGCTGCACGGGGCGGGGGGCTGCGGCAAGACCTCCCTCCTGGCCAAGTGCGCCGCCAGCAGCTTCGAGTGGCTCTCCCACGCTAAGCCGATCCTCGTCATTCGCTTCGTCGGGACGTCTCCGGAGTCGACAGCCCTCACGCCCTTGCTCACCTCGATCTGCCATCAGGTGGGCGGAGGGGCGGGGTAGGGGTTGGAAGGGGCGAGGAGGCAAGGGGCGGGGCGTTGAAGAGGGGCGGGGGCAGAATAAGCTGACGAGGGTGGTGTTGATAATTTGGGGGAATAGGGAATATTGACGATTAATATCATGTCAGCTATTCATGAAAATAAGATTTGATATTACTGAGATTAGCGACTTCTTATAACATTAATTTTCAAGAAGACTAGGTATTAATAAGACTTTAAAAAGACACGTGATTAACTATAAGTATTAAAAATAGGGCTGACTATTGTTATTATTTCTATAACCATAGACAAGATTATTAACAAGACTATTATTTTTTCTCCGTTTTTTTTTTTTTTTTCTTTTTTTTTTTTTTTTTTTTTAACTCACGCAAATGTGGTCTTGATAAAATGTTCTGATTTATTTTCTACTTTATTGATAATAAATCTCGTTGTCTAAACGTATATGTGAATAACGGTTTTGACCACCAAATATAATGATTTTTTATTTTCAATCTTTTAATAATATTATTTAATTTACACACACATACATATGTGTATATCTATGTAATACCAGGTTCCACATCCTTATTTTCTTTTTTTCCTCTCTCCTCCAGATATCCTACAATTACATGCTTCCCTTCGAAGATATTCCGGATGACCTTGTGCCTCTCACCGCCCACCTCAAGGAACTGCTCAACTGTGCCACGACGCAGATGGTGGGTTGGCGGTTGACGGAGGTTCAGTTGAAGATATATTCGAAACCGGTTGAATACATCTCTTGTAATGTGAAAATGTTAATGCTGATTCATACTTTTTGTACATGGTGGTTGACAGTTTGCTGTTGGTTGTTTGACGACTGATGGTTAATGGATGATGGTTGGCGGTTAACGGTTGACGGTTGGCGGTTGGTGGTTGGCGGTTAACGGTTGACGATTGACGGTTGACGGTTGATGGTTAACGGTTGACGTTTAACGGTAGGTGGATGGCGGTTGACGATCGACGGTTACTGGTTGGCGGTTAACGGTTGATGGTTGGCGGTTGACGATTAGTGGTTGATGGTTGGTGGTTGATGACTGACGGTTGATGGTTGGCGGTTAACGGTTGACAATTAACGGTTGATGGATGGCGGTTGACGATCTACGGTTACTGGTTGGCGGTTAACGGTTGACGATTGACGGTTGATGGTTGGCGGTTAACGGTTGACAATTAACGGTTGATGGATGGCGGTTGACGATCTACGGTTACTGGTTGGCGGTTAACGGTTGACGATTGGCGGTTAACGATTAATGGTAGGCGTTAGACGGTTGGCAGTTGCCGATTGTCGGTTGTCGGTTGACGGTTTTCCGTGGCTGTTCACTTTGGTTCTTGTTAGAGGAGAAAGGGAGGGGTGATAAAGGGGAAATTTGTTGAGAGAGAGGGCGGGAGTGGGATGTCTGCGTACACAATGGCGCCGACTAGGCAATGTTTACATCTCGATCAGCTGACGTGCGTCGTACACGCGAAGAGAGGATATGAATGGGGTAAATAGTTTCGTTCGCATGATGTGGTTTGTTGACGTTATCGACCAGTAGGATGAAGGTGTGGGAAGGGGAAGGGGGGAGAGGTTGAGGGGGAGGGAGACTGGAAGGATGAAAGGGTGGAAGGAGAAAGGTGAGGGAGTGGGGTTATGGGGAAAGGGAGAGGATGAGGATGAGGGAGAGAGGATGACATTAAGGGCAAGAGTGACGGAGGGAAGGAGAGGGAGAATGATAAGGATGATGGAGGGGGTAAAGGGGGATAGGGGGAGGGAGAAGGAAGGAAGGGAAGGGTAAAGGGAAGGGTTGGGGAGAGGAGGGTAATGAGGGAAGAGGTAAGAGGTCGAGAGAATAAGAGAGGCAAGGGAGGAAGTATGGGTGAGGGTGACGAAAAGGGAGGATAATCATGAACGGAAGAAAGAGGGTAGACAATAGGGAGGTGAGAGGAAGGGAAAAGGAAAGAAGGAAAGGAAAAGGGGGTGAGACGTTAGTAAAATGTTCAGGAAAGAGGGAGAGGCAAATATATATTACGTAGGAGAGAAGGAAAAGGAGAAGAAAATATGCATTACGTAGGAGGAGAGAAGGAAGAGAAGAAAATATGTATTACGTAAGAGAAAAGGAAGAGAAGAGGAAAATATGTATTACGTAGGAGAGAAGGAAGAGGAGAAGAAAATATGTATTACGTAA
>NC_091579.1:12845776-12868276 GCF_042767895.1 Penaeus vannamei
TCGTTCATATCGAATGTTGTGTTTCGATTGTCTGGTGGTATAAAATAGTCCCAGGACAAAGCATATCTAGGGGGTAAATCACGCCATTTTAGGTAAATTAAGGATTTTTGAGGGCGAGATCCTCTTTAGATTATGATAGCGTGAATGCTGATTCATGAATGGATAGCAATGTTTGTATTTCATCGCAGCTTTTTGGATAACGTTAGAATGTAAACATGAGACATGATAAGATTATTGTATTAATTGATTGTTTACCTTATTTTGACATATTGCATAGTTCGGAGTTGTGACAATACTTCAAACTCCTAACCTGAAATAACATTAGTGCCTAAAACCAATCACCCGACCTCATGAAAACCAACAAAACTGAAATAAAATAACCTCATTCAATACACAATCCCCTAATTAAACCCCCTTCCCACCTCCAGTTCGGAGAGTTGCCGTACCACCTGATCCGAGCAAGGAGATTCGAGGACCTCTACAAACACGTGCTCTTCAACTACCAGTGGCTCCATGCTAAACTCAGCTCCTGTCCCTTGCAAGCTGTTCTTTCTGATTTCGAGGACGCCATCGCCCACATCGACGATAGAGATCAGATAAGGTGATGTGATAATGGTCTTGGATAAGATAAAGAGTTCGTTGTGGATAAAGGGAGATGAGGTATGGATATGGGTGTGTTTATCGACAGTGCAAGATGTAGAATTGGCAAACACGAGGCGATATTGGTAAATGGATAAAGAGATGGAATTAATAAATGGATTAATATGTGATTGAAAATATTGAGTGTGCATTACATCTGTTATTCTTCATTTCTTGCACTGCTGAATTATCCATTCTCATTCATATCTCTTGTCTCATTTAGGATAGAATTTAAAAAGATCTTAAACTCACTGAACACAAACATAGGTGTACATAAATTTTCTTTATGTACAGTTAAAAGTAATGATTTTGAATAAAATTAATTAGATGATGGAGTGCATGTTTTAATCTTGGATATGCCGTAAAATATTAGGTTAGATTTAATATACAACTGTATTTAAACTTATTCTTTAGCATGCAGCAATTAAATACGTTAAAATACAATCATAAATTTAACGGGTACAATAATTTAGCGTTAATAGATGTTTAGATTTTGGATTTAATATAAATAACAATCGCCAGAGTGTGACTACAGAGCATTATACTTCAGATTTCAGTAAAGTTCAGGAAATAGTCCAAAGCAGTCTGATCCTAAAGCTATAAATATAGTTTGTGTGTGTATGTGTGTAAAAAATGCATGCATACGTGTAGAACAACTGTTTTATTTTTATTTTTAATCTAAATCCCCTGATATAGAATAATATTTGCACCATTTATGATTAATAATAGAAGACCTTTCTGGCTATTATTTATATACGTAATGTATGTATGTTTTCATTAAGCAAGCACATAATCATAGGCATGCATAATACAAATATTCATACATGTATACATACATATATATTATTTATAATATATATGTATGTATATATACATACATATGTAAATAAATAAATAAATAAATAAATAAATATATATATATATATATATATATATATATATATATATATATATATATATATATGCAATGTATATGTACAAAAATATGAACAAAAAACTAAAATAAACTGATTGTCAACAGCGAGGAAACGAAACGTAGAAAAAGGTAGTGTATAAAAAAGACACATTTGGCCAGCCTGTCTTTGGCCATGTTTATGTACTTTTCCTTTCAATTTCACCTTTTATCCTTGAGCTCTTGTGTTTCAGATGTATATATTAACTCTAATACATTGGCGGTGTTTCTGTGTATATGTGATTGTCATATACACGCACACACTTACACTTTCATACACAGGCACACACATATAAACACTCATTTACTTTCACACATAAGTACATAAACACACATTTACTTTAACACATACACATATCCACACACACGTAAATACGTTTACTTTTACACACACAAACATACTCATTTACATTCACACACATAAACACACTCATTTACTTTCACACACATAAACACACGCATTTACTTTCACACACATGAAACACTTGCACACTCATTTACACTCACACACATAAACACACTCATTTACTTTCACACACATGAAACACTTACACACTCATTTACACTCACACACATGAAACACTTACACACTCATTTACACTCACACACATAAACACACTCATTTACTTTCAGACACATGAAACACTTACACACTCATTTACACTCACACAGATTTTTAACTACGTAAATGTCTTCTTAACTTACTTTCCCATCAATATCATCTCTGCTTCTCTCGCTGACTCACTCTCTTCCTTACCCAGAAGAGCCAACATCTATTCTCTTCTTCCTGTAGAACCACAGAAATGTAAATACAGGCTATAAGAATGTTTTCTTTTGATATTCAAGATTTTGGTACATTCTGGGATATGTTCCTGAATATCAAGAACAAATTTCAGTGTGACGAAATATGCTGGCTTTCCTCTCGTAGTGTTGTTTAATCACTCGAATAGACCATATTTTACCAAGCAACCAAACCATGTCGTTTTACCCTGTCAGCTTAATAAGAAACCACTTTCATGCTTACTTTCTAATAAATCACAAGAAACGTGGTGATTGGTTACTTGTTAAAATCACGATGTTTCAGGTTTAACCCCCCTAATGTACAAGGAGGTCTAACACACCATCTCATTATCTTTAATATTCTTCTTCCCCTCACACTCGCATCAACATTTATCCTCATACGTTACAAGAACGCCTACCCGGATTCATTTGGATTTTCTCTCGACTGCCTGATGGCGAAGGGACCCTTACACTCAAAGTCGTAATAAATACTTATTTCGACTTTTATTTCACCATTATTTCATCTGTGCACGTGTCCTCAACTTTCTCGTATTGAGACCAACACTTATATCTAAGCTCTATTATTTTTTTTAAAGGTTTTATCCTCATATGACTGATATACAGTTTTCTTGTATATTTTTACCTTTTCCAAACATGTTTTAGTGTTAGTTTTATAAATAATTTTTTGAAATATTTTTGACAAATGTCATAATAGTAAAGGTAGTTGGTACAGCCTACTGTTTTGTCTATTGTTAGACTTTGTAGTAAATGTGACAATATAATGCTTGCAATAGCTTATTCGCTCACAAGTCATCAGACACCAGGAAATGAGACTGAAGAAAGGAGAAAATAAAAATCCACATTAATCTCCATAACCCAAGGAACATCCTAATGCTAAGAACCAATACAACGTAGCCATCCTTCTTTGCAAACCTCCCACCACAAAACCTCCCCCACACCGTCAAAACCGAAGGACTAAACTCCCTTTTCTCCCACGACCCCGAACCTCAACAGAGAGCTGATGTTAGTAGCGGACGCCCTAAGGTTAGGTGGCGCCATCCTCTCCCAGTACCCGGACATGTTGGCGCCGCAGCTGATAGGACGTCTCCTGCCCGAAATGGAGACCAATCCCAACGTCAAGAGCCTCCTGCTGCAGTGTGACGCCGAGGGGATCGATCACTGTGGTCTCCTGCCAACGTATCACTGTAGCCACACGCCCGGGGGTCCCCTGAAGGTAAGCCTCCGGGAGTGTTGCTGTGTGTGTGTGTGTGTGTGTGGGGGGGTTATATTTATATTATATTCCGAATACTAATATGAACGGGAGAAAAAACTCTTATGTAATTTATATCCGTGTTCCGTTTTTGTTTAATTTAGAAGTTATTGGCTATACATATTTAAATATTTGTATATAAAGAAATCAGCTTGAGGAAAAACAGTAAATTTTAGAAACGACGAACGTGATCTCGCTTAACCTCTTCGCAACGACAGTACTCCCTAGAAGGCCACCAGTTCGCCGTGTTCGGATTCCGACTGACGAACGACTTACGCTACATCGTCAGCGTTTCGAACAAGTTCATCACGTGGGACCTGTCGACCTCTGACCTGACTCGCGAGGTCATCCCGGGCATTGAAGGCATTATGCAAGATCTCGTGCTTTCTCCAGACAACAAGTACTCCATTGCCCACACTAACAACAGTCAGGTGAGAAATGGATAACAGGATACTGAGAAGGAACGAGAGGCGGAGATTGTGGAAAGGGAAAAACGGAAAGAAACGTTAAAGTAGGAAAGAGAGAAGGAAAACTCTGGAGAAACTACAATCATGTTGATATTTACGGCTGATGCACGAACGTAAATAAATTTGGGATTGAATAATAACAGTAATAAAAGTTTAGGATACTAAGAGTAATGTAGTTTAGGATAAAATCATAACTAATACAATTTAGGATAAAATAACATACAATTTAGGAAAAAAAACTATGCAACTTACATATCAATTATAACACATAGCTGACTCACTCGTACGTAACAAACCGCACACCACATAGATCTTCCTATCCATTCACACAATCAGACTTAGGAAACTCATCCCATCTCTCTACCCATCTTCCGCCAGACGGTTCTCCTCAACATGCTAACCAGTGAGTTCTTCCTTCTCGAGAATCCTATGCCAGGGGAAACTGTCATAGGGTCGCTCCTGTCAGACTCCTGCGCTGTCATCCACGGGGAGAGGTGAGCGTCTGTGTGTGGTCGGCGTTTGGGAGGAAATGAATTTAATAGTAGTTGTTAGAATAGTGTTAAGGATGACATTGAGAATGATAATAAGATGAGCTTAAAATAGCTTAAAGCGAGGAAGTTATGGGAAATGACATCATATTAAGCTATTATAAGGACAAAGACTATAGGACACATCAAAGACACCTAACTCCAGTAAGAATAAACTGGAGAAAAATCCCTTTGAATAATACTTACCGTTTTTTTCCTCACCAACCCACACTCTCTGCAGATCATGGGTCTTATACACGCTCAGAGGAGAGATCAAAGAGCGTGTGACTTCCCCCGTCGACAAACCCATACTGTTCATGGACTTCAAGGGCCCGCAGGACTACTCCATTATCTGCTGGTCAGGTGACTTCGACGACAAGAACCTCCTTATTCATACGGTGGTCGAAGGAAATGCCTTCGAGAACCTAGATTTCCACAGGTATTCCAGTGTCGAGGTTGTGAATGAAGGGGGGATCGAAGAAGTGGTGGATATTTTTGTATTTTTTTTGGTTTATTGCCCCTTATCTTGTATGCATAAAGAGTTTAAAGGTGATAAAGTATTTGGCACAAAGTCTAAAAGAGTTCCAGGTAATAATAATGCGAAGTATTCTTTCTGTAGTTGAACTCAAATAATTATTTCTTATTTCTCTCTGTCTCATTTTTTGTTTATGATAAATAACAGCTGATTCGGCAGTTTTACTTATTTTTCTCATAAACCTGAAGGACCCCCCATAAGAATTACAAGCACATTACGAATAATATCATTTTTTTCAATCCGATAAAAAATGACAAAAAACATCTTTATTACCAGCGTCATGACCTGGACAACCTGCCGCACATACCTGTACTGCTGCGTGCAAGACCATGGCCAGGACGTGTGTGCCTACACCAAGGGCGAAGCGTCTTGGACCCTGGATAGGATTATCGCCCCTAACGACGAGAAACTCCTTATGCTACACCTGACTCACGACCAGAAACACTTAATCGGAACCTTTATGCTGGGTTTTAAGGTTTGTCTTTGGTTGTGTGTTGCTCGTTTAATGATGAAGATTGTGAGTAGAAAGGAATGAGGGGATGAGAACCAGAAAGGAAATTGATGAATGATAAAAATGAAATATGAATAGATAGATGGATTGATAGAAGAGAGAGAGAGAGAGAGAGAGAGAGAGAGAGAGAGAGAGAGAGAGCGAGCGAGAGAGAGAGAGAGAGAGAGAGAGAGAGAGAGAGAGAGAGAAAGAGAGAGCGAGCGAGAGAGAGCGAGAGAGCCAGAGAGCGAGAGAGCGAGAGCGAGAGCGAGAGAGAGAGAGAGAGAGAGAGACTATTAAAGAAAGAAAGAGAGAGAAAAACAAAGAAAGAAAGAATTAAAAAAAGAGATGGAAAATTAAAATCACACTATACACCAATTCCAAAAGAAGTTCACTCACAGGACATCGACTTCTACCTAATTCTAATTAATTTCTTCTCCTGACTTCCCACACCTCACTCCGCACTTTCCATATACCAATCTCTTCTCCCACACCCTACTCCACATTCCACATTTTTCACTCTTCACCATATTTCCCCCTTCCCTTCACCCGTCTTCCCCCTCCTCCTCTTCCGACACCTTACTTCCCCCTCCACCACTTCCGCTCCTTCCCCTCTTCCTCCTCCACTCCAACCTTCCTTCTCCCTCCTCCTCTTCCACTCCAACTTCCCTCCTTCCCCCTCTTCCTCCTCCACTATTACCTCCCCCTTTCTCCCCTCATCCACTCCATCCTCCCTCCTCCCCCCTCCTCCTTCAGGCATGGGAAGTGGAATCAGGCAAAGGCTGGACGCTTAGATTGCCCCACGGAATCAGGAACATCTCCACGCAGCTCCTGAAGTCAAATTCCTGCGTTCTGTCCAAAGGGTACAAGTATGCTGTGGCTGGGGTGAGGTGAGTCCTGAAATTTTCTTGAAGTTGCGAAAGCGAGGGTGAAGTTTGAATTCAGGGAGGGGGCTGAGGTTGGTGTTGATTTCAGCTGGGGACTGAATTCATTTATGAGTGAATTATTATTATTGCTGTTGTCGTTATTATAATAGTTCAGTCCGACCAATTATTATTGTAATTATTATCTTTATTGAAATTATCACTTGCCTGTTATCCATATATTTCCTTTACTCTACATTCCACCTTCTACACCTTAATCAGGCGACCAACCATTTTTAGTGTAGTCCCCCCCATCATTCCGTTTTCTTTCCTCCGTTTTCTTCTTAGGAAAAACCTCTACGTGTGGGAACTCGAGACTCAAGAACTCCTCAAGGTTTTAGACGCTCATTTCGGCCGCATTATGGACATGGTGGCTCTGACGGTCGGCAACTGGAATTCTGTGAGTATTTTGAGGCTGTGAGGGAGTGGTGGAAGGGGAAGCGTTGTGAGGTTAATGAGGGAGTTAAATGGAGGAGTTATCGGTAATGGTATCTGGAGGGAGTTGGTGGAGATATGAGGGAAAGAGAACGGTTTATGAGGGAGTTGGTGGAAGAGTTATTAGGAAAAGAGGATTTATGAGGGTGTGGTGGAATTATAGTGGGAATTCTGTAGAAGGGAATGAGGTGGGACTTTAAGGGATAAATGGTTATTTCAAAGTGAAGAGGAGCTGTGAGATAGAGGAAAGAGTAGTAAGGGGCGAATGGCGGGTTATGAGGGAGCGAGGAACAGTTATGAGGAAGAAGGATAAATTATATGCAATGAGATGGGGAAATGTATGGGAAATCAGAAGTTTATGTGATATGAATGAAGTTGAAGCTATAAATTAGAATGTAGTATAGAAATAAAGCCGAAAAGATAAAATGAGGTCAATTTCTAGATTACTTTTTTTTTGTAAATTCGTAATTTACGCGTATTGTTTATCATCAAAATGATGTGATTACCATAGAGAGGATAAACAAGTCAGGCTTAACTTATCCGTTTTCTCAATATTCCAGTACAAAGAAAACGGGAACACAGTCTGTAAAGTATTTAGGGATGACTATATTAATTCATTGAATACTCGCAGGTGATAACTTCCTCTCTCGATCGGACCGTCAAAGTGTGGAACATCAATAATATCTTCGAACAAGTTCACGTTATCGATCGTCACGAACTGCAAGTTGACGATATCAGGTGTGTGCGTGTGTGTGTGTGTGTGTGTGTGTGTGTGTGTGTGTGTGTGTGTGTGTGTGTGTGTGTGTGTGTGTGTGTGTGTGTGTGTGTGTGTGTGTGTGTGTGTGAGAGAGAGAGAGAGAGAGAGAGAGAGAGAGAGAGAGAGAGAGAGAGAGAGAGAGAGAGAGAGAGAGAGAGAGAGAGAGAGAGAGAGAGATGTATATATATATATATATATATATATATATATATATTTATGTATATGTATATGTCAATATCTATCTATCTATCATCTATCTACCTATCTATCTATCTATCTATCTATCTATCTATATTTAGAGAGAGAGACAGAAAGAGAGAGAGAGAGAGAGAGAGAGAGAGAGAGAGAGAGAGAGA
Source organism: Penaeus vannamei (assembly GCF_042767895.1). Classification (NCBI taxonomy): domain Eukaryota; kingdom Metazoa; phylum Arthropoda; class Malacostraca; order Decapoda; family Penaeidae; genus Penaeus; species Penaeus vannamei. Next base: position 12,853,908 of record NC_091579.1, read on the forward strand.
GAGAGAGAGAGAGAGAGAGAGAGAGAGAGAGAGAGAGAGAGAGAGAGGAAAAGAGTATACACAAACATGTATTAACCTATTTTTACATTTGTTTTATAATATATATATATATATATATATATATATATATATATATATATATATATATATATATATATATATGTCGCTCCATGGTCAAACACGAGACAAAAATAGCTAAGTCTCTCCTCTCTCACAGCTTGGCCGTCACTCTACCCCTGGCCGTCACAGTGACCAGGAATTGCGTGGGAATCTGGAATCTCAAGCTGGGCAAGCTGGTGAGCAAGCTGGCCGATTCTCCCCTCGGAGCCATCGTCACTCACGCCAAAATCACCAATAATAGCAGGTCAGGAAGATATTGGAGTCACGTGGTATTTTAGAGCAAGAGAGTTTTTGGAGATGTGGAAAAAATTGTTTTGTGGTTATTTTATGGAATATTTTTTTTGTGTGGATTTTTTTACGGAATATTTTTGTGTGGGACTATTGTATTCTGTTTATATTTTAAGCATTTTTTTTGTGTGGGAATATTTTTTAAAATTTAAAGAAAGCTCTTTTGTGTTTGAGAATCTTGTGTTTTGCTTGTATCTTAAGGATTTTTTTTATGTGTTTCGTTTTTATTTTCAGTGAATATTTGATGTGTGGGAGTATGACGTTTTGTATTTAAATAAAAGAATATTTTTGTGTGTGTATGCGGAGAGATTGTGTGGTAATTAAGAAATACAGATTAGGGGAATATTTAGCAACGCAGTGTATTCATTTTAAGGGATATTTTTGTGTAGGAATACTGCGTGTAACATAGTGTCTTTACTCAAAATAATACTTTTGTATGGAGAGACTGAGTTGTGAACTTATTATGATGAATACCTTTTTGTCAAAGAAATAATGGTTCACAACATTATTTATATTTAGCAGTTCGGTAATTTGCTGTCATTTTTAATCGTGTTTTGAATATTTTAGGCAAGTGATCACTCGTCCAACAGGTAAAGTCTGTTCACTCCCGACCATAATGTTTATTCACAAAGATCGGTGTATCAAATTTCCACCTGTAGACCACTGAAAAAATATGTAGATAGATATAGATAGATATAGAGATAAATAGATATACAGATAGCTAGATATACAGATGATTAGACAGATAGACATAGATAGACACACTGATAGGTAGATAGATATAGATATATAGATAGATAGATATACAAATGAATAGACAGACAGATAGAGATAGACATGCAGATAGATAGATAGATATAGATATCCAGATAGATTGATAGAGATAGTCATACAGATATATAAATAGATATAGATATACAGATTAATAGACAGATAGATAGAGATAGACATACAGATAGATAAATAGATAAAGATATACAGATAGATATACAGGTAGATATAGATATACAGATATATAGATGTACAGATAGATAGATATACAGATAAAGAGATATACAGAGATATAGATATACAGATAGACTGATAGATAGATAGAAAGACAAAAAAATCTATGAGTACATTCCTCATATCACCTTAATCTATCACAGATACATCGTGTCCACGGAATCTGGCAATGTTCTCTTCTGGATGGTTCGCGCTGAAGCCGTGGTGTTCAAGGCAGAACAGAAGAACGTCCATCAGCTGATGCTCCTCGACGACGATACCAAGTGCGTCACCGTCTCGAAGGTAGGACTTGGTCGAGGAGGAGGAGAGAAGTGGAAGGGGATTGGATTTTGTGTGTGAGGGAGTGTTGTGTCTGTTGGTGGGATATATGTGTGAGTAATTAAGAAGGGGTTTGGGTACATACACATGCGCTTATACATCCGTGTTTATATCGATATATTTCTTTCTCTCTTTCTCTTCTCGACCCTACCCCCCCGATCTCCTTTATCTTCCCGCACCTGTCTCCCTCTCTCTCCTTCTCCCGCTTCCTCCAACCTGCCCCTTCCCCTCTCCCTCCTCCTCCATCAACCCCCCCCCCTCTCTCTCTCTCTCTCTCTCTCTCTCTCTCTCTCTCTCTCTCTCTCTCTCTCTCTCTCTCTCTCTCTCTCTCTCTCTCTCTCTCTCTCTCTCTCTCTCTCTCTCTCTCTTTCTCCCTCCTCCTCCACCCCTCTCTCTCCCTCCCACTCATCCTCTACCCCCCTCTCTCTCCCTCTCTCCCTTTCCCCCTTCCCCCTCCTCCCTCTCACCCTTCCCTCTCTCTCCCTTTCCCAGATCTCAGAGGGCCTCGGCGAGCCTTCGTGTTCTCTCGTGACCCGCTCGATACCCGACGGCGCCAAAGTGTACGAGTTCGACTATCCGATTCGGGTTTTCAAGAGCATCGCCGTGACAGCTGATGGCCTGTTCCTCGTCATCCCTTCGATCGACGGGATGAAGGTAAAAGGGTGTTATAAAGAGGGGGGAAAGTTGGATGGTATTCTTTGGTCATTGATGTGTTTTTTTTTTTACTTTCTTTTTGTTATATAATTGTTGGAGTTTGGACTAATTCTGGTTGGAATTTGGACTAATTCTGGTTGGAATTTGGACTAATTCTAATTGGAATTTGGACTAATTATAATTGGAATTTGGACTAATTCTAAGTGGAATTTGGACTAATTGAGATTGATTTATAGAATTTGTAGTCATGTTTTGAAAATGTAAATATGGTCGTATTGATATAGGATTTGATGTTAGGAATGCAAAAAATGAAAAAGTTGTGGTGATATTAGAAATCTAGATATATAAGAATCTGTGATAAAGATTGTGGATGAAAATTTGGTTATCAACGCAGTATACATTGAAGATCGTGTACAATTTAAAATTTTAAACTAGTTACCCATTGAAATGAAATTGTGCATCGAAGAAAACGTGCATCTTTCATGGTCCGACTCAAGTAAAAACACCAATAAAAAATAGTAACATCAATTCCTTACTTACAGGATGCCCTTTTAATATACCATGCAAAAACCGGTACGCTGGTACACAAAATGCCCTTGAAATACCCGAGCTACAAGGACTTCCACATGGTCGTGCCCCTGCCCAATAAGCCGACCCAAGTGGCGCTCATCGACCAAGACAAAGGGAATATTGTTGACATTCGCACCAAAAAGTTTGTGCGGTCGATCGCCAAGTGGGGAGGAAAGGTAATATAAATTTGGTGTTTTTCGCGTGTTTTTTGTGTCTTTTAGTGTTTTGTGTTTATTTTTGTGTTTGTTTTGTGTTTGTTTTTTGTGTTTGTTTGTGTCGTTTCCCCCACTTGTTTGTGGGTCGTTTTGTTGAGATATAATTTAGTAAGTTTTGTTTTTTTCCCTCAATGTTTCGTTTCCTCTTTTTCTCTTTTTTTGTGGATAGGCTTGTTGGGATACGATTTAATAGAAGGCGTAATTCATTTAATAGCTTTTAATATCACTGATATTCGTTCAATTATAACAGTCTTCAGTCTTCTAATAATAATAATTATAATAATAATAACAAACATGATTCGATCACGCCAAACCCCATAACACAAGCAACGCTTTTCAAACCCCTCCCCTTCTTCCTTCTGCCGCGTCCCCTCGCCTGCCCCTCCCACAGGTATCGAAGGACGGGAGATACGGCCTCTACGCCCCAGCCAGAGGAGGACTCGAGCTGCTGGAACTCCGCCACGGCACCTCCGTCAGGACGCTTATCCCGCGCGTGGCTGAGGGCGTGTTCTCCGTCATCTGCCTGTTCACTCGCACGGATGAGTATGTGCTCTATTACCACGGCGGGAGGAAGACCATTCGGGTCTTCAGGTGGGTTTCGCGTTTTTTTTTTTTTTTTTGTGTAGGTGCAGGTATGTTTATATGTATATACGTATGCATATATTATGTATATACATACATACATACATATATATATATATATATATATATATATATATATATATATATATATATGTGTGTGTGTGTGTGTGTGTGTGTGTGTGTGTGTGTGTGTGTGTGTGTGTGTGTGTGTGTATGTATGTATATTTATATATATATATATATATATATATATATATATATATATATATATATATATATATATACATGTGCGTGTATACAATGTACACATGTGCATTCATAAACATCCATGCAAACACCCAACCTCCTCCCTCCCCGCAGACTGACCGACGGCAAGATGATCGCCAACTACCGCGTGCAGGCCGAGCTGACCGCCATCGCCGCGAGCGAGGACGGCAGGACCATCGTCTTGGGCACCGTGGACGGCTGCCTCTCCTCGCTCACCATCGCCGACCCCACGAGGAATGGGATCAAGGAGTACCTGGCCGATCTTCCTTCGAGAAATCCGCAGGTATGGTGGGGAGGTAGTGGGGGTGGGGGTGGGGAGGATAAGGGAGGGGAAGGGGAAGGAGGGAAGAGGGAGGGGAGGGAAGGGGAATAGGAGGAGGGGAGGGGAGGGAGATGTGGGAAATGGAGAGAAGGAAAAAGGGGACATTTTTTCTCAATTAATATATGTATTTTTTTGCTTTATATATTTTTTTTCTTTTAGATGTTCAGGGCATTGGAACTTCCTTTTTATTTTAGGAAGGGAAATATATTTTTGAGGCATTATCGTTCTTATCAGAATCGGAAGCTGTGTTGGTACCGAATTGGATATTAGTCTCTTGTTCCTCTTGATATCCAATGTGAGCTTCTGGTGTTTGTGCTTGACGGAAAATAAGTGTTACCGGCTGACTGCTTGCCACCGCATCTAGATTAGACGAAAACGACTGCACAAAAGCACATGACTGATTCTATTGCAAGTGATAAAGCGTTGATAGGGACTGTATAGGCGAAGGGAGGAAAATTTAACAGATGATTCTAGACGACTTTAAAGAACCAGACTTGGAGGTAATAAATGTGTGTGCGTCAGTCACTGTGCATGACCTTTAACGCTGGTGGTGGTTTGTCAAGAGGCGGCAAGGGTCGTGAAATGAACTGGCATGTCGACTGGAACGTCCGTCAGTCAGAATTAAAACTGTCACGGAAATTCAGATAGGCACGTCGGGAAAATGTCTTTGGAACTAAGATTTATGTCAGTGGCCTGTATTGGACCTCCGAATATGCGATAGAAAGGTTATACGTTATTGGATATTTTGAGAGTAAACTACAAAACTGTTCTTGAAATAATTTATTCTTGTGTCGACAGAATTAATGTAAAATAAATCCGTATCCTTGAGTATTAAAGAGTTAATCCAAATTAATCCTAAGTAATCATAGGTTAATCTTAGGCATAAAAACATCCAAAATGGAATTGTAAGATTACGCAAAGCAATTCAGTTTGTAATGTGAATTACTAACTAAACTATGATTTTATCCGTTTCTCTCTGATCTGTCTTGTGTTATCTCCTTTATATTAGTTGTGGTTATAGTAGTGATTACTAATATTTATGATGGTGGTGGGGAGGAAGATGATGATGGAAATGATAATAAAGATAATGATGATATGATTATGATGTTGACGACGACGACGTCAGGACACATAATGACAAAAGTGATGGTAATGATAATGATAACAATAATGATAATCATAATAATGATACATAATGAAAAAATGAGGATAATAATGATGACAATGATAATGATGGTGATTGTGATGCTGATGATAACAATATATAATGATAATGAAAATAACAAGAAAAAATAATAACGATAATAAAAGTGCTAATGATAACGCTAATAATAATGCTCATAATTCAAGGGTATTTCGAGAGAGAAAAAATCCTAGTTACACTCTTGTTCTCCAGTGTTGCCAGTTCGTTTCCCTCCCCGGGTTCCTCCTGTGTCAGAAAGCATGGGCATCTTCCAGAAAGGTGCAATAAATAACGACATAGAAAATTATACATATAAACTCATTATTGTAAATAATGTGAACATATCATGGTTATTTTTTGAACACCCTGTAGAAATAGTTTTTATGTTTTTTGTGTGATATATGAATTAGAATAGATAAGTATAGTTTTAGGAATTAATGAAATGACGATATTATTACTATTGTGAATAATAATTGGTGATGATTCTGTTTTGTATGATTATCTGTTTTGTTGTGTTTATAAATATATATGTGCATATATATGTATGTATACATTTATATGATCATATATAAATAAATTAGGAATATTATTTTCTTAATACAAAGAACAGAATCGTCTTTTAGTTTTTTTAAGGAAAATAATATATACACACAATTTTTTGTAGTATAGAGAAGATGCCCTAACAACATTGTACATTGCTTAAAATATTCTAACACATCACACTTAACCTAGCAATGTTAGAAGCATCTTGAGAAATACAAATAAGTGATAGTTAAAAGGCAATGTTGATATAAAAATTAAAAACACCAATAACACTCTAGGTAATAAATTTGTACTATAATAATAATAATAATAATAATGATTAAAGAAAAACACGAACATAAACTTCAAAAACCACGTTAATTTTAAGTTAAATAACAAGTCCAGGTGGTCACAGAACTTCCTTTTTTTCTTTCGTTAAATTGGAAAATCACTTTGCTGCAGGATGACACCCACGTGAGTTGCCTAATCCTATTTAACTGTCTACTTAACGATCCTGCACGACCACGTCCCCCCCCCCCACCTCCCCCTGATATGTGTGACGCTTCCTCTAAAGGGTTGGGGTGGAGGGGGGGCGGGAGAAGAAAGAAGGGGGGGGAGGTGAGAGGGATGCAAGAGAGGGGAGGGAGATAGGAAAAGAGGTATGGTATGAGGAAGAAGAGAGGGGGTGAGAGGGAGAGAGAGGGGAGGGGGTGAGATGGAGAGAGAGGGGTGTAGGAGAGGAGAGGGGACGAGAGGGAGAGAGAGAGGGGTTTATGAGAGGGGACGAGAGGGAAAGAGAGGGGTTTGGGAGAAGGGAGGGAACGAGAGGGGAAGAAAGGGGTAAAGGAGATGGGGAAGGGGAAGGTGTAGCAGAGGAGAGTTGACCCGAGAAAAGGGATGGGCATGGGGGAAGGAAGGAAGGTGAGGGCGAGGGCAGGGTAGGGTAGGGGAGGGGAAGGGTTGTTTGTAGGGGGGGTAGAGTAGAGTAGAGTAGAAAAGAGTAGAGTAGAGTAAGTTAGGGTAGGGTAGAGTAGGGTAGGGTAGGGTAGAGTAGGGTAGAGTAGAGTAGGGTAGAATCGAGTAGGTTAGAGTTGAGTAGAGTAGAGTAAAGGAGAGTAAGGTAGGGTAGGGTAGAGTAAGATCAAGTGAGGTAGAGCATGGTAGGGTAGGGTAAAGGGAAGAGGGAGAGAGGTTATGGAAGGGAAAGGTATGGCAAGAGAGGGGAAGGGGCAAGACGGAAGGGAAGATAAGAAGAGGGGAGGGAAAAGGCGAAGAATACATAAAAGACAGCGTAGGAAGGGAAGGGAAGGAGAAGGGAGAGGATTAGTAGAAAAATAGTGTTGGAGAGAGGAAGGGAAGGAAGGGAAAGGAAGAAGAACCGAAGAGGGAAGGAAAGAAGGCGAAAGAGAAGGGGATTAGATTAAAATGTGGGACAGTACGAAAGGAAGGGATGGAAGAGAGAAGAAAGGGAGGGAAAAGGAAGGAAGAGAGGAACAGGGCAAAGAAAATGATCGAGAGAAGAAAGAGGGGGGGGGGGAGGGAATAGAGAGTAAGGGAGTGAATCCACAAGGAAGTGGAGATCAGAAAATACTCAGGGGGAACGAGGAAGGAGTGTGTGACGCCGTCAGGACAACAACCCACTCTAACCAGACCTCGAGCATCAGTCCCTCTCTGCTTGTGTGGCTCTTGATTCTCCCATAACCCTAATGAGTCATTTCGGGTGAGTCCAGAGAGGTCTGGTTCAGGGAAAATCAAGTACGACACATCATAAGCAAAGCAGAAAGGCGTGGGAAAAAAAGTCATTTCAAGAAGGTCCATAGTAGTGTGTCCTTATCCCGTGGGGTCTTTTGGGTTCAAGTTGTTTTCATTTATTCCAGAGGGCAATGAAAAGTACGATTACGGACATTCTTTTTTTTTTGGGGGGGGGGGCACTCTACTTGTGAAGCCGAAATTCCCTTTTCTTGTCCTTCTTCTTAGTGGGTACCTGTTGACCTCACCGTTCCTTCCTCTAATTAAAGTTGACGTTTTTTTTATTTTTTATCCACACTTATTTCCGTTTTAAAAATGTGTGGGTTTTCTACACGTAGACAGAGTTGGTGATAAAGATCTGAGACACGTATTTTTCACTTTTTCCCCCTCACTATGAGATTTTTAAAGATTTTTTCTCAGTATGTAGTGTAAAAATTAAGATTTAACCACACGTAGTTTTTGGTTTAATTTCTTCAGCCTTTTCTTCGTAAATCGTAGAGCTGTTGGAAAGTAAGTAACCTAGAAGTAGTCGTAGAAGTTGACATCTCACGTAAGCGAGAACTAAAATGGCGTACGAGAGCTAGATCGAGTGCGTAGTTGCATACTGGCAGCACTGTACATTGCAGATATACATAGAGAGAAACAAAAGTATCCTTAAACACCAGAATACTTACCGTAGGATTTGTAGGACCTGTAGGACTACGAGGCACTCACTGAAAGGAGATGAGCAGGACGACCTCGGCTCCAGTGGCTCAAAGTGAGACGTGACACATGGGATCGAATCAAGACACTGAAGTTGCACAGAAACATGTTTGGCACTTGTACAGATGTCCTTTTGCAACACTCTTACGGCCGGGTTGTTAAAATTGTGCGAGGCCCAAGCTAAAGCATATTCATATACTTGACATGCATAAATAAAGAAATAAATGCATATTCATCAGTCTAGACATGCCTATCAACCGGACAAAAGATAGTTAAAGGTTTATCTATCAGATATACAGACAAATATGCATTTATTTCTGCGTCTGTATTTATGAAAATTCATTGGGTCGGGCCTCGCACAATTTTAACAAACCGGCCTTAGACTTGAATCACACAGGGATATCCCAAGGTGGTGCACTGTCTCCTCTTCGGGTTTATCTCTGTCTCTTTCTCTTTGAATGTTCTTTTTCCTCCTTCCTTTATTAGAGGACTCGTAACCCTATTGCTTTACAGGGAAAAGGTAAGAGATGACATGTCACGTGATATGCCATGCCATGTGAGTTGTCATGTCATGTTATTCAGTTTGCATTAAATTTCATTCACTTTTTTTGGAGTTGATTTTGGTATGTTTTATAGAGAGTCTTCATCACATGAATGATTTTTTTTATGATCACTTTTTATTTTTTTAATCTTGTAGAATGCTATGACGTTTTTTCTCTCTCTTTTTGACAGTATATAGATACACGTACCAATCCTGTCCTTAAACACGCACACACATTCACTTGCGTATGCACACACACACGCACGCGCGCGCACACACACACACACACACACACACACACACACACACACACACACACACACACACACACACACAAACAAACAAAAGCACACATTCGTATAACCGTGCATCATAATTTCATGTTGTGTAATACTTTATTCATATACAGTAGGCTTCGTTAAATTGTATGATTCTAAAAACATGTCATTGCTCCATTCTTATATTTACAAATGCCGTCGTTACCTCATAATTATTATCATTCATTGTAAAGTCAAGCCATCGATAATGATTCAATGTTACAAAAGTCACACACACCCACACCCACATCTACTACTCTCAAAATACTCAACCTTTTCAGAACTACACCAGCTCACCATACCCCACAATACACCAAACACGCATCCCACATCACCACACACTCCCCAGAAACTCCCCTCCCCCCCCTTCCTTCTAACCCCTCCTCTCCCCCCGCAGAAATACAAGGAAGAGGAGGCGAAGCAGAACATGACCTTCAAGCGCGCAGTCAACATGGTGATGCTGACCAACCGCCTTCAGGGAGACTCCTCTTCCTTCTTCGGAGCGAAAAAGGCCTAGTCTTAAGGCGCCTTTGGAGCTCTCGGGGCAAGGCGAGGGGCTGAGGGTGTCTAAGAGTGGCTGCGGTTGATTGCGAATGGCTGTGGTTGGTTAGGAGTGTCTGTGAATGACTACGAATGGCTTAAAGAGGCCGGGAGAGTCTGAGTGGTTGAGAATATCTTAGAGTGGCCAATAGTGCCTAAGAGTAGCTACGAGCGATTGCGAATGGCTAAAAGAGCGTCTGCGAGTGGCTAGAATGTCTAAGAAAGGCCAAGAGTCTTTTAGAGTGGCCCGGAGTAGCCAAGGGTGGTTAAGAATGTCTGAGAGTGGCCAAGAGTTATGCGAGTGGCCTAAGAGAGCTCTGAGAGTGTCCCGCTTGCCCCAGACCTTATCGGAAACACTAGGTCAATGCCTGAGAGAACGCGAACAACGTTACTTTGACCTTTGACCTTATGTACCTTTGCTCCAGCTTAGCGTGTCAAACGGAATAGTGATGCTACTTCATAGATCTGGTAGAATTACCGTCGCGCACACACTCAGAGACACACACGCACACTGACAACGATGCACATGATCACACGTACATTTACAGATGCACACACGAAACTCAAATACGTACCCAAGGATTACATAAGAAGAGTGCGTAAGTTTCTTTTCTACTTTAACATGTATCTTAGATTCTGAACCTTTTCTTTATTCCCAATATTCCAAAAATATAAACTGATCATGATATATTTAGCAAGAAAATACGATTGCAGTATTGCCTGTAGCGCACAATTAGATTCAGTCTGAGTTTAGTTTATATTTCAGACTTAGACTGAAAAAAGTAGTGCCTTGAGAGAGAAAAAAATTATATATTTTGTATAGGAAGAGCTAACATTAGGAAAAGTTACATGGACAATATAACGCAATATTACGTCTTTACAGTTCGATATTCCTCCATAGGTATAAGTAGAGTAAATAAGATTATATATATAAACCTATATACATATATATTTTCGAAGAGTTTTAACTTAAGACTTGTATTAGTAAACCTCAGATTCGTTTGTGCTTATTCGGCATGAAAACTTTTAAACTTTCTTCTGCTTGTGATAGGGAGTACAGGAAAGTTTGACGTCTCCTCGGCGTCTGTGGAGAAGGTCGTGTCATGGTTAAGAGAGAGAGAGAGAGAGAGGGAGACAGACAGACAGAGAGAGAGAGAGAGAGAGAGAGAGAGAGAGAGAGAGAGAGAGAGAGAGAGAGAGAGAGAGAGAGAGAGAGAGAGAGAGAGAGAGAGAGAGAGAGAGAGTGTGTGTGTGTGTGTGTGTGTGTGTGTGTGTGAGGGAGGGAGGGGAGGTTATTATTATCATTTATCTTTTTTATTGATATTCTTGCCGTAATGATTAATGTTTTGCTTTTTACTACCACTACTTCTGTATTGTTATTTTTTGTTATTATTGATATATTGTTTTTCTTATTATTGTTGTTACTATTACCATTATCATTATTCCATTGTATTTCCATCCGAGAATTCTACGTCTTACCAATTGTTTATTTATTAATTTTAAGGGTGAGGAATGGGAGAAATGCATTTTGCAAAATACCTCTTCTTCCCTTTTTTTCACTTGCGAAACCGACTCTTCGACGGAGGAGGAAATAACCAGGTTGGCAGACCTTGATGACTGTGGTGGAAAGGTTGATAACTGCTGTGGGATATTATGCCGTTGTTTCTGAGTTCGTGTCTGTAGCGTCGAGGGCATGCTAGGGCAAGGGACGGTTCGGTTTAGGTTGTTGCAAGGACGGAGGACTGGTTATAACACGTTGAATGTTGTGGTGTTTGTGGTTTGACGCTGGTTTTGATTGGAGAGGTTGTGATGACTGGCGGCGCAGATGGGGTGGTGTGGGTTGTAGAGAAATGACCGGAACGCGGGCGCGACGACGTGGGGGCTTCGTGTGGGTACTAATAAGACCACGGCGAAGAGATTAGTGTGCAAGACCGGCCTGGACGTCATGTACCGACCCCTCATTCCATGGCGGTTCCGGGTACCCCTCCTCTTCCCTTCCTCCTCTCCCTCTCTTCCTCTTTTCCCTTCCTCCTCCCCCTCTCTTCCTCGCGTCCCTTCCTCGCCTCCCTGTCCCCTCTCCCCCCCTTCTCTTTCCCCACTCCCTGCCCCTTCCCTTTCCCCTCCCACTCCCTTCCTCGCCTCCCTTCTCCCTCTCCCTCCCCCTCCTTTCCTCCTCTCTCTCCCCCCTCTGCCCTCTCCCCAACCCGACTCAACCCATGCAACCTGCATAGCTACCCACAAGCTCACCTGTCTGCCAATGAGGTTTGATAAATACGTAGATAAACGATAATCACAAGGACGACGCTTTTGCCAGATAAAACAGTCACACTTGTTCCTGTAGCACAAAGCCATAATAATTTTCTCTCGATCCTGTAAGCTTATATACACTTGTTACCGGACTACGCTTGTGGCCTTGTTGCACGTGTTAACTCGCTCTTGATTTGCAGTGTACGCGACTTCCTCGGGATAGTCCCCCCGTTGCAGTAACCCATCCGCGGTGGCAAAGCTTTAGCCCGAACTCCAGGATTAGACGAGGACACCACCGGGTCTCTAGCGTCGGGGAAGGTCCGCCCTGATTTGCGTGTGTTAAGAGCCAACCCCCTTATATAACTGGTACTTTCACAACCATGGCGTCAGTATGTGGCCGTGCCTGCTCTTCGCCGTCATCCGGGGGTCTTTGCACGCCAGGCACGGCAGCCGGGGGGCCTCCTGGCGATGCACCCGCCATACTTAAAAAATAAAAGCCTGCAGACTCACTATGCAGGCATTCCTAAGGATCTTGGGCGCCGCGAGAAGGAGCTTTTTGCTTTTGCTCGCCGGTGAATTCTTCGTCTTTATTGTTTGGGAAGAATGGGAGCAAGGGAGGTCGAGGGGTTACTTTGTTGATTATTTTCCCCCTCAACCTTGCCCTCAGTCTTCTCTAGTTCATGCAGAGTGAGAGACAGCATCGCTGGGAGATAGACGAAATTGCCTCAACCTACCATCTCAACCTCCTCCTTTTCCTCTTCGTCCTCTTTTTCTTTCTGCTTTTCTTCTTCCTTCTTCATCTCCTCCTCCTCCGCCACCTTTACCCGTTCCACCACCACAACCACCTCCTTCTTCTACATCTTGTTCTTGTTCTTGCTCTTGTTCTTGTTCTTGTTCTTGTTCTTGTTTTTCTTCTTCTTCTTCTTCTTCTTCTTCCACCACCTCTTCCTCCTTCACCACCACCACCACCTCCACCTCCACCACCACCACCTCCTCCTCTTCCACTTCCTCCTCCACCACCACCACCTCCTCTTCCTCCTCCACCTCCACCACCACCACCACCACCACCACCACTACCACCAACCCCACCACCCCCTCCTCTTCCTCCTCCTCCTCCTCCTCCTTCTCCTCCTCTACCTCCACCTTCACCTTCACCTTCACCTTCACCTTCACCTTCACCACCTTCACCACCTTCACTACCTCCACCTCTACATCCTCCTCATCATCATCATCGTCATCACCACTACCACCTTCACCACCGCTCCTCCTCCACCTCCACCGCCTCCTCCTCTTCCTCCTCCTTCTCCACCACAACCACCACTCTTCACCTCCTCCTCTTCCTCTTCCTCCTCTTTCTCCTTCTTCTCCTCCTTCTCCACCACTCTTCACCTCCTTCTCCTCCCCCTCCTCCTCCTCCTGCTCGTCCTCCTTCTTCTTCTCCTCCTCCTCCTCTTTCTCCTTCTTCTTCTCCCTCTCCTCCTCCTCCTCTTGCTGATACCACTACTCCCCAATCAGCATCCCGTATTCTTACCTTTCCTGTGGAAACCTTTCCGCCATCACACACACACACACACACACACACACACACACACACACACACACACACACACACACACACACACACACACACACACACACACACACACACACACACACACACACACACACACACATACATACACATAAAACGTATTTGCCACTTCGATGTTCCGACTTTCATCTGCTGAACGACGTCGAAAACATTGACTGTGATCTTATGTCTTGCTGTTGGACGTATCCGTCTGTGGTAACTTGATTAGGCTGTAAACAAACTATTATGATGAGATATGATGTTAATAAACTCCTATATTCTTAAGGTCTTTTATTGAAACGTTTCCTCAAAATATTTTTACTCGTGATATATAGGATTTTTTTCACGAATATGGAAGAAAGGAGAGGTAGTTATTATAACAATTTTGATAAATTTATAAATACGTTTCTTGGTAACAGAAATAAATTACTTGTGATATGTAAAAATGAAAAAGATGATACAAGTGAAAAACGATAATATTAGCTAATATTCATGTAAATATTAGACTGACATAAAAAAAATGACATATATTTTTTTTTAAATGTCAGTCTAATATTTTGATAACCCACACATACTGACATTTCCACTATGAAGAGAAAGATATGTAACGTAGAGATTAGAATGAATACTGAGATTAGTCAGTATTCATTCCAACGC
>NC_091579.1:12870776-12880776 GCF_042767895.1 Penaeus vannamei
CTGTTGCGGTGAGGGAGTTTTGGGCTGAATACTTTGAGCAGTTGTATCAGGTTGACCCTCCAGCAGTTAACTTGGATGTGGGTAGTGCCGGGATTCCGCTGCCGGAATCACGGCATATATATATATATATATATATATATATATATATATATATATATATATATATATATATATATATATATATATGTTGTTGATTGACAAGTGACAATCGTTTGTGTCTAATTCCCTTGCAGTTGCTGTAATAGAGTTGTTATTGTTGTTGTTTTCTTTGTTTTTGTTTTAAGGACGAAATGCACGTAGCCTCGATTATATTTCTATTGTTGAGAAACATTTTGATTATCTTTTTTTCAGAAAAAGTCTTTTTTTTTTGTATCTTTCAAACTTTCAAACTTCCTCTCTCTTTACATATAGATTTATGTATATCTCATTTTCTTGTTTTTTTTTTATTGGTTTCTGTCTCTTTCTCTGGCAAACGCCTCTCTCTTTTCTCCAGCTCTTTCTCTCACTCTCTGCCTGTGTATATGTGCCTCTTCCAATATGACTGTCCAATATGACTTAAATTCTGTCTAATACTGTTACATTTATAGGGAGTCTTAACCTTAATTTGATGTGTTTGTTACTGACTTATTTGCTACTATATACACATATTCAAAGTCAAAACTGATTGCAACGGCGTTTTTTAACAACCCGGAGCTTTTCATATCTTCCAGCTCCGGGCAATGTTGCAATCACAGGGAGCATTTTTTGCTCCCTTTTGGGGATTCGAACTCGCGACCGCGTATCCGTGCTCGTGGCCGCACGTTCGAATCTGGCGCCTTTGCCCGCTCGTCCACCGTAGCCGAGGGGTGTTAGGAAATGGTTGGAGATGGTATTTGACTAACTTCCTCGTGAGTATATGCATGTCTGTGTGCGCCTCCAAGAATCGCAAATCCTTCTGGGAAACAGATTGAAAGAGAGTTACAGTAATATATAAGGATTCCAGCTTCACTTATTTTCGCACTCAACGTCATTTCGCCCTGAGTACAACTTCGCGGGAACGAATGTCTGTAAGAATGCTGGAAGACAACGAGACCACCTTGGCGAGTCGAGTTTTTCTTAGTTTATCGACTAATTTTTCAGTGCTTAGTGAAGTACTGCGAAGGTGCGCAAGCATTCTTATTTTCTTATGAAATTGCATAAGCCTTTGTTTCAGTAATATACGCTAAGTAATATCAATGCCCGTGTGAAGCGCACATGATAACCACTACACCACAGAAACGATGATTTAGAACGATATATTATATATGCAATTTGTGATCATTATCACTGAATACCGATATTACCATTATTATTGGTATCATTATCACTGAATACCGATATTATTATCATTATCGGTGTTATTATCACTTAATACCGATATTATCATTATCACCATCAGTATTATCATTATTCAAATAATCGATATCATTAATTAATAATGCGGAAGTGGAAGCTAAGGTCGCGTGTTAAAGAGAATCTTCCACGCATCGACGACCTTCGTCATTCTTAGTCCTCTGGAGCCGCAGCAGAGACGGCCTCCAGGTTTGCTTGGCGGGGGTCGTGGGAGGCAGAGGCGAGGGCGACCTCGGTTGACCGAATGCGAGCCGCTTCGACCTCGATGCCACTGACGAGGCCGGCCAGTTGAATGCTCATCTGCTCAAGCCTGTTTTCTATTTACTTCTCGTCTAGGCCGGCCAGCATGTTTTTAGCGGAGTTGAGATATGAATCAATGTCCTAGGCAATATCTACGGCCAGTTCATCCATACTGCGGTTTAAGCTGTACTTCCAGTTGATTTCCTGGGTCTTCCTCTCGGGCTCTTGGGCGACTTTATGGGTCTCCTTCTCGGGCTCTTGGGCGCGACTTCCTGGGTCTCCTTCTCGGGCTCCTGGGCGACTTTTTGGGTCTCCTTCTCGGGCTCTAATAAAGGACTGGTCTCCAGATTAGCTTGAAGGGGTTCTTGGGAGTCAGAAACAAGTGCGGCCTCGTTTGACTGATTACCATTCTATTTTTGGACCTCGCGCTCTATATCGTTGATGAGATGAATCAGCCGGTTACTAATCTTACTTATACTTGATGTCCCTCTAGTCTTCGTTTAGGCTGGCGTTCATCATGCTATTTAAATGTGGAGAGTTGAGATATGAATCGATATACTGTGCAACGTCTCTGGCCAGCTGATCGTAGTCGCGCGTTGAACGATACCTTTACAATGCATCGGCGCACCAGCTCCATTCGTCGTCGGTCTATGAATCATCACTGTCTGATCCTGAATCGGACACTAAGTCGCTCCCAGAATCGGTTGAATCTGCTTCCTGTGGAGACGGAGCTGAGGCGTCCTTCAGATTTTCTTGTTGGGTGTTTTGGGTGTCATCACAATCAAAGACTTAGCACAGATTTTCTTCCTGGGTTTCCTTCTCGGGCTCTTGGGCGATTTCCTGGGCCTCCTTCTCGGGCTCTAGGGTGACTTCCTGGGTCTCCTTCTCGGGCTTTAGGGTAACTTCCTGGGTCTCCTTCTCGAGCTCTAGGGGAACTTCCTGGGTCTCCTTCTCAGGCTTTAGGGCGTCTTCCTGGGTCTCCTCGGGCTCTTGGGCGACTTCCTGGGTCTCCTTCTCAGGCTCTAGGGCGACTTCCTGGGTCTCCTCGGGCTCTTGGGCGACTTCCTGGGTCTCCTTCTCGGGCTCAAGGGCGACTTCCTGGGTCTCCTTCTTGGGCTCTTGGGCGACTTCCTGGGTCTCCTTCTCAGGCTCTAGGGCGACTTCCTGGGTCTCCTTCTCAGGCACTTGGGCGACTTCCTGGGTCTCCTTCTCGGGCTCTAGGGTGACTTCCTGGGTCTCCTTCTCGGGCTCTAGGGCGACTTCCTGGGTCTCCTTCTCGGGCTCTAGGGTGACTTCCTAGGTCTCCTTCTCGGGCTCTAGGGTGACTTCCTGGGTCTCCTTCTCGGGCTCTAGGGTGACTTCCTGGGTCTCCTTCTCGGGCTCTAGGGTGACTTCCTGGGTCTCCTTCTCAGGCTCTAGGGTGACTTCCTGGGTCTCCTTCTCGGGCTCTTGGGTGACTTCCTGGGTCTCCTTCTCGTGCTCTAGGGTGACTTCCTGGGTCTCCTTCTCGGGCTCTAGGGTGACTTCCTGGGTCTCCTTCTCGGGCTCTAGGGTGACTTCCTGGGTCTCCTTCTCGGGCTCTAGGGCGACTTCCTGGGTCTCCTTCTCGGGCTCTAGGGTGACTTCCTGGGTCTCCTTCTCGGGCTTTAGGGTGACTTCCTGGGTCTCCTTCTCGGGCTCTTGGGTTTCTTCCTGGGTCTCCTTCTCGGGCTCTAGGGTGACTTCCTAGGTCTCCTCGGGCTCTAGGGTGACTTCCTGGGTCTCCTTCTCGGGCTCTAGGGTGACTTCCTGGGTCTCCTTCTCGGGCTCTTGGGCGACTTCCTGGGTCTCCTTCTTGGGCTCTAGGGTGACTTCCTGGGTCTCCTTCTCGGGCTCTAGGGTGACTTCCTGGGTCTCCTTCTCGGGCTCTAGGGTGACTTCCTGGGTCTCCTTCTCGGGCTCTTGGGCGACTTCCTGGGTCTCCTTCTCGGGCTTTAGGGTGACTTCCTGGGTCTCCTTCTCGGGCTCTAGGGTGACTTCCTGGGTCTCCTTCTCGGGCTCTAGGGTGACTTCCTGGGTCTCCTTCTCGGGCTCTAGGGTAACTTCCTAGGTCTCCTTCTCGGGCTCTAGGGTGACTTCCTGGGCCTCCTTCTCGGGCTCTAGGGTGACTTCCTGGGTCTCCTTCTCGGGCTCTAGGGCGACTTCCTGGGTCTCCTTCTCGGGCTCTAGGGTGACTTCCTGGGTCTCCTTCTCGGGCTTGAGGGTGACTTCCTGGGTCTCCTTCTCGGGCTCTTGGACTTCCTGGGTCTCCTTCTCGGGTCCTAGGGTGACTTCCTGGGTCTCTTCCTCAGGCTCTAGGGTGACTTCCTGGGTCTCCTTCTCGGGCTCTAGGGTGACTTCCTGGGTCTCCTTCTCGGGCTCTAGGGTGACTTCCTGGGTCTCCTTCTCTGGCTCAAGGGTAACATCCTGGGTCTCCTTCTCGGGCTCAAGGGTGACTTCCTGGATCTCCTTCTCGGGCTCTTCGGTGACTTCCTGGGTCTTCTTCTCGGGCTCTTGGGCGACTTCCTGGGTCTCCTTCTTGGGCTCTTGGGCGACTTCCTGGGTCTCCTTCTCGGGCTCAAGGGTGACTTCCTGGGTCTCCTTTTCGGGCTCTAGGGTGACTTCCTGGGTCTCCTTCTCAGGCTCTAGGGCGACTTCCTGGGTCTCCTTCTCGGGCTCTTGGGCGATTTCCTGGGTCTCCTTCTTGGGCTCTATGGTGACTTCCTTGGTCTCTTCCTCGGGCTCTAGGGTGACTTCCTGGGTCTCCTTCTCGGGCTCTAGGGTGACTTCCTGGGTCTCCTTTTCGGGCTTTTGGACGACCCTGAAGTCGGCCGAGGAGACCATCCATATTCTCCTGGTAGGGACGGTATGGATGCGCTCTTGGGCGACTTCCTGGGTCTCCTTCTCGGGCTCTAGGGTGACTTCCTGGGTCTCCTCGGGCTCTAGGGTGACTTCCTGGGTCTCCTTCTCGGGCTCTAGGGTGACTTCCTGGGTCTCCTTCTCGGGCTCTAGGGTGACTTCCTGGGTCTCCTTCTCGGGCTCTAGGGTGACTTCCTGGGTCTCCTTCTCGGGCTCTAGGGTGACTTCCTGGGTCTCCTTCTTGAGCTCTAGGGTAACTTCCTGGGTCTCTTTCTCGGGCTCTAGGGTGACTTCCTGGGTCTCCTTCTCGGGCTCTAAGGTGACTTCCTGGGTCTCCTTCTCGGGCTCTAGGGTAACTTCCTAGGTCTCCTTCTCGGGCTCTAGGGTGACTTCCTGGGTCTCCTTCTCGGGATCTAGGGTGACTTCCTGGGTCTCCTTCTCGGGCTCTTGGGCAACTTCCTGGGTCTCCTTCTCAGGCTCTAGGGTGACTTCCTGGATCTCCTTCTCGGGCTTGAGGGTGACTTCCTGGGTCTCCTTCTCGGGCTCTTGGACTTCCTGGGTCTCCTTCTCGGGTCCTAGGGTAACTTCCTGGGTCTCTTCCTCGGGCTCTAGAGTGACTTCCTGGGTCTCCTTCTCGGGCTCTAGGGTGACTTCCTGGGTCTCCTTCTCGGGCTCTTGGGTGACTTCCTGGGTCTCCTTCTCTGGCTCAAGGGTGACATCTTGGGTCTCCTTTTCGGGCTCAAGGGTGACTTCCTGGGTCTCTTTCTCGGGCTCTTCGGTGACTTCCTGGGTCTTCTTCTCGGGCTCTTGGGCGACTTCTTGGTCTCCTTCTCGGGCTCTAGGGCGACTTCCTGGGTCTCCTTCTCGGGCTCAAGGGTGACTTCCTGGGTCTCCTTTTCGGGCTCTAGGGTGACTTCCTGGGTCTCCTTCTCGGGCTCTTGGGCGACTTCCTGGGTCTCCTTCTCGGGCTCTAGGGTGACTTCCTGGGTCTCTTCCGCAGGCTCTAGGGTGACATCTTGGGTCTCCTTCTCGGGCTCTAGGGTGACTTCCTGGGTCTCCTTTTCGGGCTTTTGGACGACCCTGAAGTCGGTCGAGGAAACCATCCATATCGTCCTGGTAGGAACGGTATGGATGCGCTCTTGGGCGATTTCCTGGGTCTCCTTCTCGGGCTCTAGGGTGACTTCCTGGGTCTCCTTCTCGGGCTCTAGGGAGACTTCCTAAGTCTCCTTCTCGGGCTCTAGTGTGACTTCCTGGGTCTCCTTCTTGGGCTCTAGGGTGACTTCCTAGTTCTCCTTCTTGGACTCTAGGGTGACTTCCTGGGTCTCCTTCTCGGGCTCTAGGGTGACTTCCTGGGTCTCCTTCTCGGGCTCTAGGGTGACTTCCTGGGTCTCCTCGAGCTCTAGGGTGACTTCCTGGGTCTCCTTCTCGAGCTCTTGGGCGACTTCCTGGGTCTCCTTCTCGGGCTCTAGGGCGACTTCCTGGGTCTCATTCTCTGGCTCAAGGGTGACATCTTAGGTCTCCTTTTCGGGCTCAAGGGTGACTTCCTGGGTCTCCTTTTCGGGCTCTAGGGTGACTTCCTGGGTCTCCTCGAGCTCTAGGGTGACTTCCTGGGTCTCCTTCTCGAGCTCTTGGGCGACTTCCTAGGTCTTCTTCTCGGGCTCTAGGGCGACTTCCTGGGTCTCCTTCTCGGGCTCTAGGGTGACTTCCTGGGTCTCCTTCTCGGGCTCTAGGGTGACTTCCTGGATGTCTTTCTCGGGCTCTAGGGCGACTTCCTGGGTCTCCTTCTCGGGCTCTAGGGTGACTTCCTGGATCTCCTCGGGCTCTTGGGCAACTTCCTGGGTCTCCTCCTCGGCCTCTTGGGCGACTTCCTTGGTCTCGGAGAAAACATAGTTTTTGATGCCCTGTAAGATTCTCTTCGTTTCACCCTCATCCAACCTTTTGAACACATTGCTGAGGAAAACCAAGAGAAGGGTCTCATCGGGCTATTTTCTCTCTCTCTCTCTCTCTCCTTCCTTCCCTCCTTCCCTCCCTCTCTCCTGGGCGACTTCTTGGGTCTCCTTCTCGGGCTCTCGGGTGATATTAGGTTTGAACGACACAGTATATATATATATATATATATATATATATATATATATATTATATATATATATATATATCATATACTTACATACATATATATGTGTATATATATATGTGTGCGTACACACATATATCCTCACATTATTGATATATATACATATATATACATATATACTCACATTCTTAAATATATATATACATACATACATACATATATATATATATATATATATATATATATATATATATGTGAGTGTGTGTGTGTGTGTGTGTGTGTGTGTGTGTGTGTGTGTGTGTGTGTTTGTGTGTGTGTGTATATGTATTTATATATATATATGTATATACATATATATATATATATATATATATATATATATATATATATATATATATATATATATATATATATATATTCCGTAATGGGTTTGCCAGTAAGGCGGCGAATCGTTAGTATGAAGAGGTAGATAAATACGGCCGTGAAGAATCTCATCTTTATTGATTTAGCAGACGTTTCGAAGGATTACATGCCTTCATTATCAATGCTGTAATTAACCAGATAGAAGGGTCATTAGACTATGTAAAAATATGAAGGCGTTCTGGTTTTACAAAAACGTAACATAATAAACAATATTAACGGAAAAATATATACAAAAAATATATGAACACAATAGAAAAATATATAAAACATATTAAGAGACGTAAAATCAATGTTAAACTAACCAAAAAAAGGTGTTTATGGAGATGAGCAGTCTAGTGGGTAAACAAGGGGGTCGCTGTGGTTAAGTTGTTTAGCTCTGGTTGCATCTTTTGTATCAGGAGGGATTCTGAGGTGATGAGGTCTAGGCGGGAGGAGTGAGATGACAAAATACTAAAATCTGTGGTAGAAAAAGGGTGTGAGTGTAACTGGGAATGCTCTCTTATTGCCGAGAAGGATGGTTTGCTCAGCGGGAGGCCAGTCCTGAAAGACTTGCCTTTATGTTCGGAGATGCGGTGACATAGCCATCGTGAGGTGGATCCCACGTACCTAGCTTGACAGCTAGGACAGGTAAATAAGTATACCACATTAGAACATAAGTCAGAGCTGTGATTTAAAGGATGTTTTAAGAACTTAGCTATTGCGTTGTTGTTACTAAAGACAAAGGTAAATTTAATCTGGGGGTAATTAATTTGCAAGAGCGTTTTTAACCGTTTTCTGATTTCAAAGCTTAGATCACCCATGTAGGGTAGTTAAACATATCTATGGTCTCTTTTAACCGTGGAGACAATTTGTTGATTGGTGAATTTCTTACACAGAAAGGTTTTAGTAATTTTATCACACAACTGTAATGGGTACCCATTAGTAATTCGCCGCCTTACTGGCAAACCCATTACGGAATATATAAGGAACAAATATGGCAGGACGACACTCAACATCTTCAGAAGGACCGAGAAACTCTCCTTCCGTTCAAAGAAGCTGCAGAAGGACATCCGGTTTCTAAGACTTTGTAAAAACTATCATGTTACCCCAAACTTTGTTAACTTCCGAGTTCACAACCCAATGTTTGAACGTACTGAAATATGTCGTTCTTGGTGTTTTCAACTTCTTAACCGTGAAATTACTAGTCAGTTGAAAAAAGAGACATCTGTCACTAAGGATCTTTACAAGAATTTAACTTTACTAAAATCCACACTATCTCCTCTTGATTTTATTTGTGTGTCAAGGTTAATTAATGGAAACGTGGAAAAGAAAATACGTAAAGTGGATACAGTTCATAGCAAGAAACTATTAAAATTAGGTATTGATATAAACAAGAAAGTAGACAAAAATAAAGTAATATTTAATTTCTCTGACAAAATTTTAACTGACGAACAAAAGGATGTACTATCTTATGGTCTGGACTATTGTATACCCCAAACTAAGTTTGTATTTCACAGATTTTACCTGTACTTTGAAAAGCTTTGTGCTTCCTTAAAGAATTGTGACATCTACAACAACAACTTCAACAATGTTACTAACAACATCACAACTATAGCCAACAACTCCTTTAGAAAATTATCTCAACAGAGGAGACTAGGTTTTGACTCCGATGTTCTCCTGTCACCACTTCAAACCCTTAAGAATGACAATACCATTGTAATTACTAAACCAGACAAGGGACGAGGAGTTGTTATTTTAAACAAATGTGATTATGAACAAAAGTTAATGGATATTCTCAGTGACAAAACAAAATTCAAACAAATCACGACAAAAAATTCCACCCATCTGTTATATTTAGAAGACAAACTAAATAGACTTTTTCGTACTATCAAAGCATCCATTAACATAAACACCTACAACTCTCTTATGACTTCTGGATCCAGACCTGGTGTTCTTTATGGACTACCCAAAGTTCATAAACCTAATATCCCTTTAAGGCCTATCATTTCCTCGATTGGCACTTTCAATTACAACACCGCAAAATTTCTTGTTCCCATCATCTCCCCTTTAACATCCAATCAATATACTACTGATAATTCCACATCCTTTGTTAAAGAAATCACGTCTCTGAACTTCCAACAACCCGTCACTATGGCGAGTTTTGATGTCGAGTCGTTATTCACAAACGTGCCTCTACAAGAGACCACGGAGTTGATAGCTAACAACCTGGACAATACTTATCTTGACAAATATGGTTTGGATACGATTACCTTCAAAAAGTTATTGGAAATCACTGCCCATCATTCAGTTTTTACGTTTAACGACTGCCTATATGCACAAACAGATGGCGTAGCTATGGGCTCTCCACTTGGCCCCTCCTATGCTAATGCATTTCTATGTCACCATGAGAAAAGCTGGCTAGATAACTGCCCGCCTGAATTCAAACCCCTACATTATCGTCGGTACATCGACGACACTTTCCTGCTCTTTAAGCACCCTTCACACATTAATCTTTTTCTAGATTACCTAAATGCCAAACACCCCAGCATCAAATTCACCTGTGAATTGCAAATGGACAACCAATTGCCATTTTTAGATGCTATGATCACTAACAACAATGGTATCTTCCAAACTAGCATTTACCGTAAACCCACTTTCACTGGCCTCGGCCTACATTTTCTCAGTTACATCCCGTATATTTACAAAATCAATAGTGTGAAAACTCTTATAACTAGAGCCTACAATCTATGTAGCACCTGGAATGCCTTCCATAATGAACTGTTATTTCTGAAAAACTTTTTTATTACTAATGGGTACCCATTACAGTTGTGTGATAAAATTACTAAAACCTTTCTGTGTAAGAAATTCACCAATCAACAAATTGTCTCCACGGTTAAAAGAGACCATAGATATGTTAAACTACCCTACATGGGTGATCTAAGCTTTGAAATCAGAAAACGGTTAAAAACGCTCTTGCAAATTAATTACCCCCAGATTAAATTTACCTTTGTCTTTAGTAACAACAACGCAATAGCT
>NC_091579.1:12890776-12893276 GCF_042767895.1 Penaeus vannamei
TGCGGACCGAAGAGGGAGCTCAGCAGTGCCACCAGCAGCGCCTCGGCACCTGGGCAAGCCGCAGGTGATCCAGGGCCCAGTCGCCCCGGGCCATGTTCCCTCGGAGGCCTTGCTAGGTGCGTGGAATGGCCTGGGGAGTTATCAGTCTGAAATGAAGTGCTTCGGTGTCGAGTTTGCATCAGAAGCGCTCATGTGGTTCGTCTACGTACACACACCTGTGCTCTTACACAGGCGCACGCTCGCGAGTGCGCGCGAGCCAGGCTAACTTACGCTGTTTAGGCTTGGCTCTCTGCCCTCGCCTCACTCGCCGCGTCTGCTGGCCAGCGGACGGTGTCAGAATACTGCGATCGCCTGGGTAACACCAAGGGCCTCGAGCAGATCTCATGCGTCGAGCTCAGCTTCAGCCAAAGCGCCATCCTTAGTCGATGCGCTGCCCTTCTCCCACAGAAGGCCTTCCTCGGGGCCTGCACGGCGAGTGTTCCCTGAATGAGGCGTCACCGTGAACGATGCTTAGCGGGACGGGACAATTTCTCGGCGAGGGTCCGCCCCTCGGCGCCCACACTCCCTGATGGTATCGCGGCCTCGTCCCGTCAATGGCGACGGCTTCCACCTCCTCTCTCGGCGTCCTTTTAGTCGCCTCCCTGCGTCTTTTAGCGGATCTTTGGACTCGTACGTTCCTCTTGACGTCCGGGCGATGTGCCGAGTCGCTGGGCACGCCGGGGCCCTCGCTCGTGCCCAGTCTGCGTGCCAATCTGCTCGTAAATAAAGATCCAGCCGTCGGGAGAGGCCGTGATGGAGCGGCGAGCGGGCTGCGGGATGAGAATTTCTGGATGTGGCCTCGCCTTGAACGGATAAAGAAATGAATGAAGGTATGAATGAATGAATGAATTACCGTGCCCATGAATAAGTTATTGAGCTCTTCGTTTTTGTGCGTGCGTGTTCCTCGTCTAGACTGGCTTTGAACTCCATTGTAACTGACCAGCAAAAACGGACGCTGCTACAGGGCCTTACGTCGGTGCTAACGGCAATGCCTCGTATTTTCCCATTTACCTCGTCAAGCCTGAGTTACGAAAATAAATTATTTTGTTGATAGGAAACTCATTCACTCGCCATAGGCCTCGTCTTATTCACATCACACAGGATAAAAAAAATCTAATAAAAACTAAAAAAAATAAAGAAATATAGAAGGGAGAGATAACGAAATAAAGGAACGAGAAAGTCGAGGAGGAAGAAAGAATACAAACGGATGAAATAGGGAAAAAGAGAAAAGAACTTCATCTGAGAACCTTTGTCTGACGATTCGATCCCCAAGGACGGAGGGCACGATCGGTCTACCCAAGGCAAATGGTACTAATTGGTAACCTTTTGTCTCGTCCGTGATTGATATCAGACCCTTGATTGGCCCAGACCGTGGTTGTAATGGTGTTGTGATTCTCGTGTGTCTCACAACAGTCCTAATTAATGGAACTGGAATCGAAACACCGTTCATTATACAACTATAACAGGTATCGTAGACTACAAATGAATTTTTCTCTCTTAATCTTAACTCATCGATATGAAGTCAGATAAAGATTCGATTCAAACACCATATATTATACAACTAAGACAAGTAACATAGACTGCTAATGAATCTTTCACTCTATTTATCGATAGAAAATTAGACAAAAAACATACATGTATAGAATTTGTCTCGTCTTAATTTATCGATAAGAAATTAGATTTAAAAAATACATACACGTATAGTACGCATATAGAGGCTTGGATGCAAAGGGAATTCCCACACGTATCTAAATTCTTACACAGGATATTGACCACAGATTTAAACGCCTTTTTCCTCCCAAGTGATCTCGACGCCAAGTTAAGTAGGTATCTTTCGCCCCACAGTCCTTGAGGCTCGACAGGTCACAGGGGAATGGGGAGGGGGGGGGGAGGAGGGGGGCGGGGAGGGGAGAGGGAGGAGTGGGGAGAGAGGGGAGGAATGGGGAGGGAGGGGAAGGGGAGGGGAGGAGTGGGTAAGGAGGAGAGGGAGGGGAGGGGAGGAGTGGGGAGGGAGGGGAGGAGAAGGAGTGGGGAGAGGGAGGAGTGGGGAAGGAGGGGAGGAATGGGGAGGGAGGGGAAGGAGGGGAGGGGAGGAGTAGGTAAGGAGGAGAGGGAGGGGAGGAGTGGGGAGGGAGGGGAGGGGAGGAGGATGAGTGGGGAGGGAGGGGACGGGGAAGGAAGCAAGGGAGGGGAGGAGTGTGGAGGGGAAGGGGAGAAAACAGGAAAAGGAGGACGTGCGTCAAAAAAAAAAGAATAAATAAAAATAAAAATAATGGGAAGAAAAAAAGAACTCTAGACGAAGTAAGAGTGAAGAGAGGAAGAGAAAGGGAATGTGAATAAGTAGAAATGAGAAGAGAGAAAGAAAACTTGAAGCAGAAATGAAAAGAGAGAACGAAAACGCGAATAAGAGGTTAAAAAAAACAAAAAACGCGGATAAGTAAAAAGAAAGAAAAAAAGAAAA
>NC_091579.1:12896562-12901562 GCF_042767895.1 Penaeus vannamei
CGTCATTCTTAGTCCCTTTTGGAGCCGCAGCAGAGACGCCCCTCCACGAAACTTGGCGGGGCTCCTGGGAGGCAGAAGCAAGGGCGTCCTCAGGGTTTACTGAATAATAGATCACTTCGACCTCGATGTCATTGACGGGGGCAGGCCAGTTGAATACTCATCTGCTCAAGCCTTTTTTTCAATTTACTTTTCGACTAGACCGGCAAGCATGTTTTGTACGTTAGAGGAGGGTTTAGATATGAATCAATGTCCTAAGGGAATATCTACGGCCAGTTCATCCATACTGCGGTTTAAAACGTACTTCCAGTTGAATTTTCCCGGGTCTCCCTTTTCGGACTCTTGAGGGGACTTCATGGGTCTCCTTCTCGGGCTCTTGGGGCGACTTCCCGGGTCTCCTTCTCGGGCTCCTTTGGGGGACTTTTCTGGGTCTCCTTCTCGGGCTCTTAAAGGACCCCGGGGCTCCGATTGGGCCCTTTGGGGTTCCTTGGGGTCAAACAAGTGGGCCTCTTGGGCGATTCCTTCTTTTTTTCCCCGCGGGTCTTGGGCAAAGTGCTCTCAGCGGGTTAAATTCTTACCCTTAGACCTTGGGCGTCCTCCTAGTCTTCTTTGGGGCTTTGGGTTCATCATGCAAAAAGGGAGGTGCCGATTGAATCTTACCCGGTTTTCTTCTCGGCTCTTGGGGGCCCTCCTGGGGGCTCCTTCGCGGGTTGAACGATACCTTTACTTCTGGGGTCGGGCACCCGGGCTCCTTCTCCGGTCTATGAACATTTCCCGTCTTTCCCGAATCGGACACTAAGGCGCTCCCTCGGGGTTTAATCCCCGGGGTTCCCTTGGAGACGTCCTGGGCTCCTTCTCGATTTTCTTGGCGGGGTTCCTGGGGTCTCCCCAAAGACTTAGACAGACTTCCTGGGTCTCCTTCTCGGGCTTAGGGCGACTTTTCCCGGGCCTCCTTCTCGGGCTCTAGGGTGACTTCCTGGGTCTCCTTCTTTGGGCTTTGGGCAGCTTCCTTTGGGGCTCCTTCTCGAGGGGGCTAGGGGACCTTCCTGGGAACTTTCCTTTCCCCAGGGGTCTTTGGGCGACTTCCTGGGTCTCCTTCTTGGGCTCTAGGGTGACTTCCTGGGTCTCTTTCTCGGGCTCTAGGGCGACTTCCTGGGTCTCCTTCTCGGGCTCTAGGGTGACTTCCTGGGTCTCCTCGGGCTCTAGGGCGACTTCCTGGGTCTCCTTCTTGGGCTCTTGGGCGACTTCCTAGGTCTCCTTCTCACTCTCTAGGGCGACTTCCTGGGTCTCCTTCTCAGGCTCTAGGGCGACTTCCTGGGTCTCCTTCTCGAGCTCTAGGGTAACTTCCTGGGTCTCCTTCTCAGGCTCTAGGGCGACTTCCTGGGTCTCCTTCTCGGGCTCTAGGGTGACTTCCAGGGTCTCCTTCTTGGGCTCTAGGGTGACTTCCTGGGTCTCCTTCTCGGGCTCTTGGGCGACTTCCTGGGTCTCCTTCTCGGGCTCTAGGGTGACTTCCTGGGTCTCCTTCTCGGGCTCTAGGGTGACTTCCTGGGTCTCCTTTTCGGGCTCTTGGACGACCCTGAAGTCGGCCGAGGAGACCATCCATATTGTTCTGGTAGGAACGGTATGGATGCGCTCTTGGGCGACTTCCTGGGTCTCCTTCTCGGGCTCTAGGGTGACTTCCTGGGTCTCCTTCTCGGGCTCTAGGGTGACTTCCTGGGTCTCCTTCTCGGGCTCTAGGGTGACTTCCTGGGTCTCCTTCTCGGGCTCTAGGGCGACTTCCTGGGTCTCCTTCTCGGGCTCTAGGGTGACTTCCTGGGTCTCCTTCTCAGGCTCTAGGGTGACTTCCTGGGTCTCCTTCTCGGGCTCTAGGGTGACTTCCTGGGTCTCCTTCTCGGGCTCTAAGGCGACTTCCTGGGTCTCCTTCTCGGGCTCTAGGGTGACTTCCTGGGTCTCCTTCTCGGGCTCTAGGATGACTTCCCGGGTCTCCTTCTCGGGCTCTTGGGTGACTTCCTGGATCTCCTTCTCGGGCTCTAGGGCGACTTCCTGGGTCTCCTTCTCGGGCTCTAGGGTGACTTCCTGGGTCACCTTCTCGGGCTCTAGGGTGACTTCTTGGGTCTCCTTCTCGGGCTCTAGGGTGACTTCCTGGGTCTCCTTCTCGGGCTCTAAGGCGACTTCCTGGGTCTCCTTCTCGGGCTCTTGGGTGACTTCCTGGGTCTCCTTCTCGGGCTCTAGGATGACTTCCCGGGTCTCCTTCTCGGGCTCTTGGGTGACTTCCTGGATCTCCTTCTCGGGCTCTAGGGCGAATTCCTGGGTCTCCTTCTCGTGCTCTAGGGTGACTTCCTGGGTCTCCTCGGGCTCTTGGGAGACTTCCTGGGTCTCCTTCTCGGGCTCTAGGGTGACTTCCTGGGTCTCCTTCTTGGGCTCTTGGGCGATTCCCTGGGTCTCCTTCTCAGGCTCAAGGGCGACTTCCTGGGTCTCCTTCTCAGGCTCTAGGGTGACTTCCTGGGTCTCCTTCTCGGGCTCTAGGGTGACTTCCTAGGTCTCCTTCTCGGGCTCTAGGGTGACTTCCTAGGTCTCCTTCTCGGGCTCTAGGGTGACTTCCTAGGTCTCCTTCTCGGGCTCAAGGGTAACTTCCTGAGTCTCCTTCTCGAGCTCTAGGGTAACTTCCTGGGTCTCCTTCTCAGGCTCTAGGGCGTCTTCCTGGGTCTCCTCGGGCTCTTGGGCGACTTCCTGGGTCTCCTTCTCAGGCTCTAGGGCGACTTCCTGGGTCTCCTCGGGCTCTTGGGCGACTTCCTGGGTCTCCTTCTCGGGCTCAAGGGCGACTTCCTGGGTCTCCTTCTTGGGCTCTTGGGCGACTTCCTAGGTCTCCTTCTCAGGCTTTAGGGCGACTTCCTGGGTCTCCTTCTCAGGCTCTAGGGCGACTTCCTGGGTCTCCTTCTCGAGCTCTAGGGTAACTTCCTGGGTCTCCTTCTCAGGCTCTAGGGCGACTTCCTAGGTCTCCTTCTCGTGCTCTAGGGTGACTTCCAGGGTCTCCTTCTTGGGCTCTAGGGTGACTTCCTGGGTCTCCTTCTCGGGCTCTTGGGCGACTTCATGGGTCTCCTTCTCGGGCTCTAGGGTGACTTTATGGGTCTCCTTCTCGGGCTCTAGGGTGACTTCCTTGGTCTCTTCCTCGGGCTGTAGGGTGACTTCCTGGGTCTCCTTCTCAGGCTCTAGGTTGACTTCCTTGGTCTCTTCCTCGGGCTCTAGGGTGACTTTCTGGGTCTCCTTCTCGGGCTCTAGGGTGACTTCCTCGGGCTCTAGGGTGACTTCCTGGGTCTCCTTCTCGGGCTCTAGGGTGACTTCCTTGGTCTCTTCCTCGGGCTCTAGGGTGACTTTCTGGTTCTCCTTCTCGGGCTCTAGGGTGACTTCCTGGGTCTCCTTCTCGAGCTCTAGGGTAACTTCCTGGGTCTCCTTCTCGGGCTCTAGGGTGACTTCCTGAGTCTCCTTCTCGGGCTCTAGGGTGACTTCCTGGGTCTCCTTTTCGGGCTTTTGGACGACCCTGAAGTCGGCCGAGGAGACCATCCATATCGTCCTGGTAGAAACGGTATGGATGCGCTCTTGGGCGCCTTCTTGGGTCTCCTTCTCGGGCTCTAGGGCGACTTCCTGGGTCTCCTTCTCGGGCTCTAGGGTGACTTCCTGGGTCTTCTTCTTGAGCTCTAGGGTAACTTCCTGGGTCTCCTTCTCGGGCTCTAGGGTGACTTCCTGGGTCTCCTTCTCGGGCTCTAGGGTGACTTCCTGGGTCTCCTTCTCGGGCTCTAGGGTAACTTCCTAGGTCTCCTTCTCGGGCTCTAGGGTGACTTCCTGGGTCTCCTTCTCGGGATCTAGGGTGACTTCCTGGGTCTCCTCGGGCTCTTGGGCGACTTCCTGGGTCTCCTTCTCAGGCTCTAGGGTGACTTCCTGGATCTCCTTCTCGGGCTTGAGGGTGACTTCCTGGGTCTCCTTCTCGGGCTCTTGGACTTCCTGGGTCTCCTTCTCGGGTCCTAGGGTAACTTCCTGGGTCTCTTCCTCGGGCTCTAGAGTGACTTCCTGGGTCTCCTTCTCGGGCTCTAGGGTGACTTCCTGGGTCTCCTTCTCGGGCTCTTGGGTGACTTCCTGGGTCTCCTTCTCTGGCTCAAGGGTGACATCTTGGGTCTCCTTTTCGGGCTCAAGGGTGACTTCCTGGGTCTCTTTCTCGGGCTCTTCGGTGACTTCCTAGGTCTTCTTCTCGGGCTCTTGGGCAACTTCTTGGTCTCCTTCTCGGGCTCTAGGGCGACTTCCTGGGTCTCCTTCTCGGGCTCAAGGGTGACTTCCTGGGTCTCCTTTTCGGGCTCTAGGGCGACTTCCTGGGTCTCCTTTTCGGGCTCTAGGGCGACTTCCTGGGTCTCCTTCTCGGGCTCTTGGGCGACTTCCTGGGTCTCCTTCTCGGGCTCTAGGGTGACTTCCTGGGTCTCTTCCACAGGCTCTAGGGTGACTTTCTGGGTCTCCTTCTCGGGATCTAGGGTGACTTCCTGGGTCTCCTTTTCGGGCTTTTGGACGACCCTGAAGTCGACCGAAGATACCATCCATATCGTCCTGGTAGGAACGGTATGGATGCGCTCTTGGGCGATTTCCTGGGTCTCCTTCTCGGGCTCTAGGGTGACTTCCTGGGTCTCCTTCTCGGGCTCTAGGGAGACTTCCTAGGTCGCCTTATCGGGCTCTAGTGTGACTTCCTGGGTCTCCTCGGGCTCTAGGGTGACTTCCTAGTTCTCCTTCTTGGACTCTAGGGTGACTTCCTGGGTCTCCTTCTCGGGCTCTGGGGTGACTTCCTGGGTCTCCTTCTCGGGCTCTAGGGTGACTTCCTGGGTCTCCTCGAGCTCTAGGGTGACTTCCTGGGTCTCCTTCTCGAGCTCTTGGGCGACTTCCTGGGTCTCCTTCTCGGGCTCTAGGGCGACTTCCTAGGTCTCCTTCTCTGGCTCAAAGGTGACATCTTGGGTCTCCTTTTCGGG